>NW_023045169.1:0-72070 GCF_011762505.2 Arvicanthis niloticus | reverse complement strand
AATTTTGTCAATACAATCAATGTTGTAGCTTGCAGCATTCACACTTAGAATATATATATATATATTCCCTCCAGGAGCATACACAGCACCTTCCATCATCATGGAGCCAATAGAGGTAAAGTTTCTAGGTGAGTTTTAGCTTCATTTTTCTATTTTCTGTTACTCAAATGTGTAGTAACTTAATAACAGAATCTTATAGTCAAGTACTGGAAAATAAGTGAGAGTATTGAGTATTTATAATAGCCTGTAATTCTTGAAGCTCTATTAATAAACAAGTCAAAAATATTCATTCAATTCCCAGTACTGGGGTTTTTCTTTTTTATAATGAGATGTCTAGTGGGACATTATATTCCCCTACTGAGGGGAAACTCCATTAAAAACTTACTTTTAATTTAAATATATTATGAAACATACATCCTATTAAGTTTTAATGTGGCTTCTTCAAGAGCACTATAACATCAATTATCCCTTCACACAATATCAACTGCAAACTGCCCATCTGCATTTTGAGGTAAACTTTATTTTATATTTTCCTTGATCTGATTTCAAATTTCTATTATTTATGTTTCAGTATTTCATATTTTCAAATGGATTTTAAGATTGAAAAAAATATGTATTCTATATTTTCAATGTCAAAACTTTTTAATCATATTTTTATTTAAAAGAAATACCTGTCTTATTTTAATTATTTAATTATTGGATCATAAACATAATTCATTTACATTTTTATAATAGAGGACTATCTAAAAACTAAAAATTTGGTAAATTATTTTTGAGACATATAGCTGAATTTTCAGTTTTACTTAGATGAATAAAACTTCTACACATAGAAAAATTTTTGTAACAAAGTTTCTTATAAAACTTTACATCAGTAACTTTGAAATACTATATCATATTGAAAGACAGACTTAAAAGTATACTTCTAGGATAGAAGGATAAAATAATAGGAGGATAGTAAAAAACAATTATCATATTGACTTAGATAATACAAGAAATCTATTTTATAAGAATTGTTACCTAAAAATTGTAAGTAATATTTAATACTATCTTGGAATTCTCTCTTTACATGTATCTTTATTTTACTCTTTACTTTTAATTTACTCATGGGTTTTTTCTTATTTGTGTATTCTGTGTTATATATTATTTTTCTGTATACTTATTGTCTGCTCTTGAGTACTTCTTTAAATAAATCTAGATACATAGAGGAGGAATTACCTTACAGTCAACTTAATGACTGTTGTCAAATATATCTCTATCAGTGGGACTCCTAGTGTTCAGATAGCTGGATTAGTCTAAGCCAACATTATTAGTTTTAATTTTCTTTCTATTATAACAGTTACACAATTAGCTGATATATTTGAAGAAATGTGAAGACCTATTATTTTTTACAGAATGTTTAATTTTCCTTTTTGAAATATTCTCCAATTATTCACAAAAGTTTTTATTGGTCATTTTCTATTGTTAAGTTGTTGTCTAAAGCTAATACTGGAAAGACAAATGATGAATGCTAATGGGGCATGAGCCAGATATTCAAATAAGTACTTGAATTTTTACAAATGACCTACACTTTGTTATAAAGTGGCTGTTACTATGGTAACTTTCAGAGAACCCTTCAAGATTCAAAAGAAAAACATAAAACAGTGCTTAACAATTTGCCATTTCTACCACTATTAAGTGTTGTAATTATTTTTGGTTTTGTTATAATTTAAAAAGGCACAAACTCCAAATGAAAGTACATTCACATCACTGAAAGAAAAGAGCAGGGGATAAGACTTCATGGACATATTAAAATTCATTGTTTATAGAAAATATAATTATATACCAGAAATATAGCTCAGATCTAGTTAACTCCATAGCAGACCATCTACCAAATGTTGTCTTACAAAATCTATTCTCAGTATACCAGCTTTTCCTGTACAATTTAGCAAAGAAAACAATTGAAAATGTTTAGATATGTAATTACTTAAACTAAAAATACATTTTGTATGTGAGTATGTGTATGTGTGTGTATATATGTATCCCATGTGTACATTTGTGTGTCCGATATGTGTCTGCCAAGAATCCAATTTGTTGAATCTCTAGCCAGGATCTCATGACACTTTAATACATAACTGGCTGGTATGTCCTTATCTGTGAGCTTAATTGGGCCAATATTTATAACCCAGATGTTGACTGAATTCTATCTTTAGGGGCTGTCTCTTGGCTTTGTAGGCATCCAATACCAAACATTAGTTCCTAGATGTTGCTCTACAATTTTGAGAAATCACTTTGGCTTAGGCACGTCTAACTCTTCTGGAACTAAAGTATCTCTTTTTCCAAAATCTCTAACATTCTAATCTAAGAATTGCCAGAGATAACTTATTGAAGGCTTATTAATCAATTGGATGAAATGGCCCCAGATAAACTCTCTATCTTAAGGTCAACCATGTCATATAATGTAAATCAATCATGAATAAAAGCCTAACAAACTCACAACATGTATGTATCTGATTGTGTCTGGCACTTAAGATATTTTGTTTCAGGTTTATGAATCTGCTGACTTAGATTCAACTAGATGGCTTCTCATGTGTCTGGTTAGTTTCATTACATATTCAAATAAAAATAACAAAGGATAAGATCCGCATTGTCTACGCTTCTCTAGAACATATTTAAGTAGCTCTTCTTCATTTCCTAATTCTAGATAAGGCTAGCCAGATGGGTGTGATAAAGGGCAGTTTCAGAGTTTTCAATAAAATTGTTATCCAAATATTCTCAAGATTCATATCTAAATCTTTACACAATTCCTTTTCTGGCACAGTAGCCAGTGACCCTCAAGATCCAATTCTAGATTAAAGCACTGAGGAAACAGACTCTACATTTCAAGATATGATATGAGTCTTTTACCTCCACTGGTGGTATTGCCTGGCTACAGGAGGTGGCCATTGCATACATCTTTGCTAAGGCCACACATATTGACTCTTGGGAGCCTCCCTCATCTCTGCCACTTCCTAGAAAGGCCCTCATCCCAGCACCCTGACAGCTGCAGATTTCTATTTATTCTTCTAGCTCTCTGACTTCTCTTCTCACCAGATTCTGATACCCTCATTTCCTTCCCTATGCATCTCCTGTCCAACTGCCTCCTTCCATGTGCTCCTATGATTATTTCATTTCCACTTCTAAAAGAGATTCAAGCACCCATACATGGGCCTTCCTTTTTTTTGTTGTTTTTGTTTGTTTCTTTGGTGTGTGTGTATAGGGTGTATCCTGTAATTTATGGCTAATTTCTATCTACTTATCAGTGAGTACATACCATGCATGTCCTTTAGATCTGTGTTACTTCACTGAGGTATATATTCTGTATTTGGGCTGAAAAATCCATAATGTCCTTGTTGTTAATAGCATCATAATATCCCATTGTGTAAATGAACCATGTTTCTGTGTCCATTCTTTAGTTGAGGGACATCTAGGTTGCTTTTAGTTTTTGACTATTACAAATAGAGCTGCTATGAACATAATGGAGTACATGTTCTTGTGGCATGGTGGAGCAACCAACTCACAAACTTTTGACCAAAATTGTCCTCTCTAAAAGAAATGCAGGGACAAAAATGGAGTAGAGACTGGACAGGACTGCAAACCAATAATCACCCCAAGTTGAGAGCCATTCCACAGTCAAGCAACAATCCCTGACACTATTAGTGATTCTTGTTATGTTTGCAGATAGATGCCTAGCATAACTGGTCTCTGAGAGGCTTCAACCAACAGCTGATTAAAACTGATGGAGAGATCCACAGCTAAACAGTAGAAGGAGGTAGGAAACTCTTATGAAAGAATTGCAGGAAGAGTTGAGGCCAAGGGGATAGGAACTCCATAGGAAGACCAACCAAGTCTATTAATCTGGACCCTTGCTGATTCTCAGAGATTGTGTCACCAACCAAATAGCATACATGGGCTGGACCTCCTGCACATATGTAGCAGATGCGTACCTCAGTCTCCATGTGGGTTCCCCAGTAACTGGAACTAGAGCTGTTTCTAAAGCTCCTGCTTGCCAATGGAATCCATTTCCCAATTTGGCTACTTGTCTGGCCTCATTGGGAGAGATGCTCCTAATCCTGCAGAGACTTGATTTACCAGGGTGGATGTACCCACCATCTCAGAGTAAAAGAGGAGAAGAAATGGAAGGAGGGACTCTGTGAGGAGGAAAAATGGGAGGGGGCCAATGATCTGGATGTAAAATGAATAAATAAATAAAACTGACAGAAAAACATGAAATGGATCTTTTCATTGTCCCTACACGGACTACCACTGAATAATATATACTGACCAAGAGACAATAATTCAGTGAAAATATTTTCAAAATATGCAATTCATTAACATTCTAACATTCATATTAATGTCTTTAACATTTAGAGGATGTTTTGATTAAAAGAGCTAAAGAAACAAGCAATTTAGGAAACTCAAATAAATGACATAGTACAAGAAATAGGTTATTTTATAATTCTGATTATGTAAGAAAAGAGCAATAGAAAGCAGAAGAAATATTTTATTAGCAATTAAATTTATCTCTTATGATTCAGTATTACCTGATCATAGTTTTAAATCTATTAATGATAAGAATAAAGATATTTGACTAAAAGTGAACATTTTATTATTTGAGAGTATTTCATACACATAAAATATAAAAATCTTCCATATATTATTTCTCCGAAATGACTGTTTGTAATATTAGAGCTTACTTCATTTTGTTATTCATATTTGAAGGAAACTTATGAAACATAAAGTATCTTGTTTCCCATGCATAAGGTCTGGCTGTTTGTAAAATCACCTTTTCTCTTTTGTACTCATTTGTGGGAATGTAATAGAGAAATGAACCTGGAGAGATGGATCAATTATTAGTAGGATGCTTGTAATCTCTTCTAGAATTGGATAAACAATAAAATGAGTATTTCATAGAATAAGAATATTTGAAAAGAAAGGGAATATATAATTTATACTTTTAAGAAACATTTAACTGATTTCTGTGATTAAAATAATTTTCTAAGGAAACAGCTTAATTGAGTTGGTTCAAATGTTAGCATAAATAAGTAGTGATTAAACTTCATCATTAATGAGAATAGTTTTCTAAATTGCAGGGATATCATGCATCCACAATATACCTCTACTCCTCTCAACCCATCAGTGTACACACCACTCTGTTAATCTCCCCTTACTTCATTTGTATTGCTTTGGAGAAAAACAGGGACACATTATTTGTTTCAAATATGTACATGTATAGGAAATCTCTTTATTTATCAATCTTTCATACACACTCATCTTGCTCTTGAAGGTATAAAGTTCTGATTGTCTATCCAGATTCCTTTCTGAGCAAGACTATACCAAAGCAGGAATTCAAGGAGCCATAAAATTCTTTTACTAAGTGGAAAAATTTTACTAACATTCTTTCTGTGCTACCATAAGTCATGAACAAAATTTCACACCCTATCTTTTCTTAAAATCATCTAACTCAGAGATCAGAAATTGAGAAATGTGGGCTCTAACTATTTTTTATTTTTTCCAACTGAATGTAAAGTTGAAGAATCCAGGGAGCAGCTCGCCACCCTCAGAGTAGAGTAGTAGACCTTGTCTATGAGGTATTTGTAGTTACTTGACAAAAGGACAAATTTAGATCATTTACATGATCAATGATAAGAATGATACAGTATAGTAAATATAGTATGGAATGACATACAAATTATCCATTGTAAATATTATCAGAATCCACCTGCCTATCACTTAACATTTCCTGGAATACCTAAGGAAGTGTCTGCAACAAGACTTCTGTGTATTTGTTATAGCTGGTAGCTTGGTGTTTTTGTGAGACTCCTCACAGTGAAAACATATGGTTCGCTGACTCTTGCCTGCTATTGGAACTGTTTTTCTCATTTTGGGTTGCCTTGTCCAGACTTGATATGAAAGCTTTTCTCTGTCTTATTGTATCTTCTTTTGTTCTGACTAGCTGTCATTTCTTGAGAGTCTGCTAATTTCTAAAGGAAAATGAAAGTGGAGTGGCTCTGGGGAAGAGAGAGTCGAATGGGATCTGCGAGGAGTGGAGGGAAACTAACCTGTTGTCTGGATGTACTGTATGAGAGAAGAACATCTTTTCAATAAAAATAAGTAACTTACAGAGATAAAATGAAGAAAGAAAGATAAAAAGAAAACAAGGAAGTAAGATCCAAAATCCTCCTGCTATAAGAACATGAGATTAGGTTTCTTCTCCTATACAGCTGAGTAAACTCTACCCATAGGAGTTAGAAATACTATGAATGGATGCTCTAGGGAATTCTTTTCCTATTATGCAAAGAAGACTGATTCAATGTTGAAGCCTCCTTTTCTATTCAGTTGTACAACTCTGACACATGTTCTATGAGGTCCATAAAATTCTTACAGAAGTGGCCCGTGTATTTTTGTGTAAAGCCCACATTTTATTTTTAGGATCACCTACAAATAAGCACCTATCCACAATCCTATTTCAGGTGATCTTTATTTTAAAAAATCTGTGAGAATATATGGCTGTAAGCTAAAATGGATCCTAGGTTATAAACTAGAGTCCAAGGAATATCAGTGATATTTCTAAACAAATGCTGTAGAAATGTGAAGAAAGCCATGATCTGTGTTTAAATGCCAAAGAACATAGAGAACTCACGTGCATGGAGAAATAACTTGTATATAGGCCAACTATTTGGGCATTATAATCTAAACCAGAGTTTAAGGTCAAATACTTCTTTATAAAGATGACCAAATCATTTTTAGTGAGTTATACAACATTCATTAAGACATGTGACAAAAGATAAACAAAGTTTAGACCTGAAGTTAAGAAATGACACATGTATGTATGTATGTATGTATCTACATTTCACACATATGTATATGTGAACACATGTATACATATAAATAAATACACATACATATACATATATAAATATATATAAATACATACATGCACAATTACACACATAAATTGTAACTGTTTTACAGGAATGTATGTAGCACATAAATGAAATCAGAATTATATTTTATCATGATGCTGCCAAAGATGATGATCTGATATACATATAGATAATGCTGCCTTGGTCTAGTGTACAGATTAAAGTAAAGCAAAATAAACTTGTGAGGATTTTTTAATGAAGAGTTTTATGATTGCTAGACCTTTGCTATTATATAAAGTTTATATAAAGTTTAAAATATAGGTAGATTCTTGACTGTTTTTTAGAATAACATAAAAAATGCCCCTTCTAATACAAGTTAAAGAATCTCATTAGGAATATGTTGCACAAAGGACAGAAGGGGGTTTCAGAAATCTTAAGATCATTCTATGTTGATACCATTCACATTGTAAAATGGATTTTTTAAAAAAGTAATTCTCTTCATTGTTAATTTTTGTCATTCATTACATCATGGAGGGCTTTTCCCCCCAAAATCTTTGAATGGTAAAAGTAATGAACTCTTATAGGGAACAATCTGTTAATATCTATAATTAATTTTTATTTTTATTGTTAGATAGTTCTATCAGCTTTCATTCTGCTTTATAGAATGTAATTAGAGTACTATATGGCATTTTAAACCTTTCCTTGGGTTAAGCCAATTTGGTTAAACTTTTTTTATAAAAATCCATTACTCTTGGAAGTTCCTTCTGTGTACAAAGAAATATGATCATATGTACCCTCACTTCCTTCATCCAACTCCCCTATATCACTTCCAGAGCAAACTCCACCCATTTCATTTATCTTGGTTGGTCCATTTAAAATATAGTAATTTTTATTATTTTCGAAAATTTCAAAATATACAAAGATCATTTAGACCACATTCACCCCAACTACATCTAGGTCTTCCCTCAATCATCATATCCTCACTACTTTATGTCCCCCCTTTTCTTATAGCTTAGAATTTACATTGAGATGGTGCTCATACATACATGAGTGTAGGTCCATCTAGTGAAATTTAATCAAACTGTTAGGGGCCAGTTCCTCAGAGAAAACTGACACTCTTTCCCCTCAAAGCCATTAGCTATTTCTACCTTCTTGATTGTGTTTGGGAGCTGAATCCTTTCTATTCAACGGTAGTGTTGTTACTGCCACAGTGTCATGCAGGTCTTATGCAGAGATGCATTGTTGCTATGAGTTTATAAATATAGAAGTTGTTATATGTTCTGTTTTGTTTTGGTTTATTTTAGTTTTGATGTCCAGAAAACACTATTTCTGTCTAGTCCCTCCTACTTCTGGCATTTAGATACTTCTCTTTCCTTTTCCAAAAGGGTTGCTGAGAGACTGAGTGGAGTTTGATATAGGTGTCCCATTTCTGGAAGACTACCCAACACATTTTATTTTGCTGTTTTTCAGATAAGTCTCTGAGTAGTCAAGCCTTTAATTTTGTCAAACATACCCTGAATGTCTACTGTTTGATTAGTATAATGTTCCATGCTAAATGCCCTCAAGTACATACAAAAAGTTTCCAAAGCATGTAACGCAATACAGGTGCTCATAGGGATGTTTATATCAGGATTGAAGGAGAAATTTTGAAAGGGACTTTAAATTCAGAATTTTCTCACACTCCTTTTATTTCCTCACAAATATACTTTATTTTGCCTCAAATCTAAGATATTTACCATCCTCTATCTCAATCATTTGTGTCTGATGATAATTTCCTATTAGCATAACAATATTAACTTATATTGCAGAGACAATAAATTCTGATTATATGGCATATAGAAAACAAACGATATGACTTGTTTTTTTTTTTTTTTTCAAGACAGGGTTTCTCTGTGTAGTCCTGGCTATCCTGGAACTCACTCTGTAGACCAGACTGGCCTCGAACTCAGAAATCCACCTGCCTCTGCCTCCCAAGTGCTGGGATTAAAGACGTGCACCACTACCACCCGGCTACGATATGTCTTAAATGTTTTTTATTTGTTGTCTAGATTTCATGTGGCTAGAAGTTTCTATGAAGGCTGCTGGGGAAGAAAAGCTATCAATGATATTAGGCAGTTGTGGACATTGTAAGTAAGCCATAAATTAATACTCATACTCACTAGTTGAATAAAAGCCCTTGCTGTTATGTAGATAACTAATTCCTTTTCAGGCTGTTGTGGAGCCTGCTTCAAATTAGGAAATTTATGCATGGTACCATAAACTTAGCCAAACACCCATGACTGAGTAAGTCACTGGTCATAGTCAAAAACTACAGTTGTTGCTTTGGTAAATGGACATGTTGTCAAACATCCTTGGGAACATTTATCCATATAACTACATATGAATTCTTTATTCAATTGTCTTCAGAGAAGCTCATTTTTTTTTCCCAATGGGCTTTAGTTAGTTCCTAACTAGCTGAGGTGTTAGGAATATATGGCTATTGAATCATCAACCCTTTATCAACCCATTCTACATAAATATTCAATTAATATAATGAAAGACAGAGAGACTGAAAGAGCGACAGGACGAGGAGGAATGCTATGAAAGTGTCTTTTAGATATGACAAAGTAATGTACTAATGAGTTTATAACATCTCTGGTTTCCTACACAAGATGTACATTCTCATTTTGCTTATCATTCCTGAATGGATGGGTGGACATATCATAAGGTCTTACTTCTAGAAAAGAATTTGGCAGTTGATGGCTGGAGTAAAAGGTATCATTTTTATTTGTTTTTTTTTTCTTTTCGTTTATATTTATTTGTTTGTTTTTACTGTGACTGCTCATAGACTACTCGAAAGTATTGGCCTACCTGCATGTGAATGCTTAAAGCAGCAACTGGAACTCAGTGGGTTATAAAAACATAAGAGCATGATCATAAAAGGGTTATGTGATAAGGAGTAGCAGCAGGATAACAGGAAAGCTGAGAGGTTGAACTGGACAAGATACATAAGTAACAAATATTTCAAAGAACAAATAAAAGTTTTTAAAGAAGCATGCTTATATTTCACGGGAAGACCTACTCAACAGAGCCTAAAATTCATGCAAACATTTTCTTCTTCATTTCTGTGCTAAAGTATACATAAATTTGCCTTCTCTGTAGAATGGTATTCCATTGAATACCATTGAATGGAATTGAATGGAATACCATTGAAATGAGTAGAAGGATATCAGAAAAAGCAACAAACTGATTATAAGGAAAATTTTAGGGTATATCTTTCATTGGCCTTTGCCATGACACATTTATGAGATCATAGTTGAAAGACAGCAAGAATGCAGTCTACTATATAATTCTAGGTTCATCCTAAAGCCCCTTGGCTCTTACTCTGCTCATCCAACAAACAAAGTACTTTTATGCTTCATTTTTCCAGAGGTATGGGTAGAAAATGGCATTGGGTTGTGTCTGCTCTGATTTCTAATCCCACAACTGCTCTTTTAGCACTACTATTTTCTCCATCTCTAATTCAACATTTATCCTAAGAGTACTTGCTAGTATACTCTCATTGGTGACCCACACAAATGGATCACATTTCTTTTTTCTCCAAATTATTTGAAGAAAAGTTTGGAGTAGAAGCCTATTATGTCATTCACCATTTTTCAAAACCTAACAGCTATCTAACTGATACAGGAAAATATTATTCACACGTTTGATACATAACCCTTAGTAGCCAAACATTTTTGTATAGACACACATTTTTGTATAGAATTATATATATATATATATATATATATATATAGATAGATAGATAGATAGATAGATAGAGAGAGAGAGAGAGAGAGAGAGAGAGAGAAACACACACTGTAGAAAATATTTAATCCTGACCTGGGGTTTCTTTCCTGTCGTGGATCACTTCATTGCGGGATTAAAAAATGCACACAACCTTTACATTTTTTAAACAGTACAAGATCTAGGCGGAAACCTAACCTTTATGTTGTTATAATATACTTTCTTCTTGATGACTCCAAATTATTACTTATTTACCAGATGTGCTTTGTCTGGGTTGCTCTGAACTCCAGTTGGCCAGCCCTCAGGGCCATGTTCTCTTGATTCCTAACCCATGGCACTTTATCCTTCATCCTCCTCCACTTTCTTCTTCCTTGAGTACCACAAGCCCAGGAAACCTAAACCCTACCTATGGCTCTCCTACCCAGCTATTGGTTGTTGACATCTTTATTAGCAATAACTTGGGGGCAAGGTCTATGTGCCCTTCTTTTCCCTGGGACAACCAGGTACTGGGGGCCTGCACTTAGCATAACAGTAGATAATAAACACCAAACTTCAACATACACACATACTAGTTGAAATTCAAATGATCTCCAAAGGTCTATCTTCTGCTAATGATATGCTGAAAATCATACTTCATCAGTTTGCCAACCAATGAGGACACAACTTATGGAAACATGGATGTCGGCAAGCAAATATAACTAGGTGTAATTTCTATGCAAAATTGACAAAGAATATACATTAGGTAGTGTCTGTTACAATTCTTTTTTATAATACTTTGAAATGCAGATTCAGTATATTTATGGAGGTGTTTTAGGAGTATAAAGGAGGCATTTACACTTAAATAATGAACTGAAATTATTTTAGAAAAATAACAAAATGGAATTTGTTAATGTAAACTATCAAAATTTGATGCAGAAGAAAATAATTTTTATTAATGAGGAGCTGTAGAATAATGTATCCAGAATATCTAAAATATGAAGATAATTGTTCATATAGCATCATGAAATGATGGAAAGCCTAGGCTAAAAGACATAGGCAATCTTCAAAACAATATTAATCTCTTGGAATAGTTTCAATGAGTAGAAACAACATTACTAGTTTTCTGAAATAATGAGACCAGAGCAAAACATTGAGTTGTAATCTTAGAACTGCAATAGATTGCGTGGCGTGTTTCATGTGCATATACCTTTAAAATCATACCTAAATCCCATTAGTTTATCTTGTCTACTGTGTCTTTGAAAACAACTTCTTTATTTGTACATACTGAATACCATAAATATCTAATATCTGTAATACCTGTGACTTTCAGTGCTAATGATGTGTGAGGGATTACATGCCATTTTAAAACTGTGATAAAATGAACATCTAATCTTACGTATTATTGCTCTATTTAGTTCTATCTGTCAAACATGTGTTGTATTTGTATACAACGGAACCCTTCATGTAATTGGGCCTGTTGTATGCGTATGTGCATTTTTTTCTATTTTCCCAATCTATAGAAGCTTATAAGGGAAACAGTTGTAATGAAATAATAGCAGTAAAAGATAAAATGGAACAATGGTTTAATATGAATTTAGAACTCTGAATAATCATAAAAGAGGTCAAAATGGATAGCATATCTCATGAATAGAAAGCTTAGGTTACAAAGTACAGGGATTGAGGCGTATTTTATAATTTTATGAGATGATTTCACAGAAGTGCTACTATATCTAGCTGAATTACTTTTTCTGATCATAAAACATTCTTAACATGTTTAAGAGATCACAGCCTATTGGCATCAATAAATTACAAACTAAAATGAGCTGTCCATTGGGCAGATATTTACAATTTGGATGCTAGATTTCAACTTATGATATGGAGAAGGCAAGTGATACATTAATTAAATTAATATCTGACCATTCACTAAGAAAAATTAGTGAAAGAGAAGTTAGGGATATTAATGTAAAAATTACAGTTGATCCTTAGTCATCAGGGAAATGCAAATCAAAACAGCCCTGAGATTCCACCTCATACCAGTCAGAATGGCCAAGATCAAAAACTCAGGTGATAGCAGATGCTGGCAAAGATGTGGAGAAAGAGGAACACTCCTACATTGTTGGTGGGATTGTAAACTGGAACAACCACTCTGGAAATCATTCTGGCAGTTCCTCAGAAATTTGGACATAGTATTAACTGAGAACCCAACTCTCCCACTTCTGCAAATATACCCAAAAGATGACCCAACATATAACAAGAACACTTGCTCCACTATGTTAATAGCAGCCTTATATATAATAGCAGCCTGATTTATAAGGAACCCTGATATTCTTCAACAGAGGAATGGATACAGAAAATGTGGTACATTTACACAATGAAGTATTACTCAGCTATTAAAAACAATGAATTTGAGAAATTCTTAGGTAAATGGATGGAACTAGAAACTAGAAAATATCATCCTGAGTGAGGTAACCCAATCACAAAAGAACACACATGGCATGTACTTACTGATAATTGGATATTGGATATTAGCCCAAAAGCTCACAATATCCAAGATACAACTCACAGACCACATGAAGCTCATGAACAAGGAAGAGCAAAGTGTGGGTGCTTTGGTCCTTCTTAGAAGGAGTAACAAAATGCTCATGTGAGCAAATATGGAGACAATGCTTGGGACAGAAACTGAAGAAAGGACTATCCAGAGATTGCTCCACCTGGGTATCCCTTGTGCATTCACCAAAGGTAGACACTGGTGTGGATGCCAGGAAGTGCATGCTGATAGGAGCCTGATATAGCTGTCTCCTTAGAGGTCTGCCAGAACCTGACATATACAAATATACAGAGGCAAAAGTTCACATCTAACCATTGTGCTGATCATGGGGTTCCCAATGGAGAAGGGAGAGAGAAGACTGAAGGAGCTGAAAGGGTTTGTGGCCCCATGAGAAGAGCAACAATACCAACCAACCAGAGCTCCCAGGGCCTAAACCACCAGCGTGGGAGCACATAGGAAGGGTCCCATGGCTCCAGCTCTGGGAGGATGACAGTGTCAGGCATAGGTGGGTGAGGAAGTCCTTGGTCCAGTGAAGGCCCAAAATGGCAGCTATTTAGAATTTGTTTGTGAAAGTTTAAGTATGACACAGAACCTAAACTTTACTAGCCTAAGGTTTTAGGGTAAAACCAAATAATATTTGTCTAAAATAAGTAGCAATAAAATGTTTTCTAATAATGTTTTGCTATAGTTACAGATTAGTGCCTTGTTCAACCATCACCAGAGAAGCTTCCTACTGCAGTGAAGGACAAAGAAATATAGAGACCCACAGGCAGACCTTACTTAGAGAGTAAAAGAACTTGGAACACTCAGCCTTAAACAACCTCAAACACCTCTCATTAGAGTTCAGGAATTTCTGAAGGAGAAGAGGAAAACATCAGAAGGGAAAAAGGACACCACGAAAAGAAAACCCTCTAAATCAATAAGAGCAAAGCTAATATGAACTTACAGAGATTGAAACAGGAAGCAAGGGTTTGCACCAGGTCCTCAGCCTCATTATTTATAACTTCCAATTTAGAGTGTTTATGGGATTCCTGAGCATGAGAATGAGTGAGTCTCGAATTCTTGTGCCATCTCTGGCACTTTTCCTTCTGTATTGTTTTACTCCAATGCAATAGTTTTGGTTTTATTTTATTATAATTTATTTTAATGTATTAAAAATGAATAAATAAAATCCTAATAACTAGGGTATTGGTTAACAACTGAACTGTCATGTATACCTGGTGGGAAGTGGAGTATCAATTTTCTCCAATGGAATGGCAAGGGCTATGTCAGTTATTACAAGGAAGGCCTCATGTACAGGAACAGTTGACTAACATATAATAAAGTCCCTTGTATTTTTTTATGTTTTTCTGCTGTAACATTGGGTATTTATTTTTGGTGTGTGGTTTTGTTTCATTTTCTTTATGTTTTTTTGAGGAAGTATTTTTATTTTATTAGGGAATTTTTGTATGTTTGTTCTTGAGAACACTTAAAGTTGCATGGGTAGTGAGGGAGAAAGGATATTGAAGGACTTGAAGAAAGGACAGATTATGATCAGATGATCAGAATATATTCAAATTTAAAAAATTGTTTTACATAAGCAAAATATAATAAAATGTTAATTCTCCTAAAATATTATTTCTATTTTGGGATTAAATACAATTTTATCATTTCTACATTTCATGTAACATTATATGTCACACATATATGATTTTAAACAAAATAATGAATTACACAAAGGTGTGGCTGCCAGTAAGTAAGACTCTATGAGAAACATTTTCAGTTTATACCACAAGAAATTTGTAAACATATTCTTCAAGCCAAAACTGTTTGAAAATTTCAATATGAAAGCTTGATCACCATAAGCCTCTGGCAAATGCTCAGGATAGCAGACATTAGGAAACTCCGTTCTCTGGCTAACTGAACGTCATATGCCATCTTTCAAAGAGATTGCTTATGCACCTGTTTTGTAAAGTGTGTAAAAATAGTCATATCCTGACAAGAGTAAAAACACACTGCAAAGTTAGTATTTCTCTGAGTTATCTCAAACACTACTATGGGAACCTGTAAGTGAAGAATTGGGTCAAATTCATTAATTCAGAGTCTTGTTTCTTAGCCAACGTTCTATCTTTTATTTTGCTTCCTTTTATTTATCTTGCAAACATTGTGCAGTTAAAGTCAGCTATCTATCTGCTAGTATATCCTATGCGTGTTTTGTGGGACTCCTAACAGTGGAAGAGGTGTTTCTATGATTCTTTTTTTAAATCCTGAGTATATTTTTTAAACTAATCATTGCATTCATTTACATCTCAAATGATATTCCTCTTCCAATTTACCCATCCACAAGCCTCCTATACCATAACCTCCCTTTCCTCCCTTCCCTTTGCCTTTATGAGAGTGCTCTCCCACCTACCCACCTTCTCCCACTCAACCCCTCCAGCATCCTCCTATACTGGGGCAACAAACCTCTATAGGACCAAAGGCCTCCCCTCCCATTGATGTCAGACAAGGCCATTCTTTGTTATCTATGTCTCTGGAGACATGGGTCCCTCCTGTATACTCTTTGGTTGGTGGTCTAGTCCTTGGGAGCACACCACATGTCTATGATTCTTTTGCATGCTCCTGGAACTCTTCTTCTCCTCTTGAGTTGCCTTGTCCCGCCTAGATATGAGGCCTATTGCCTTTCTTATTTTATACTGTTTTGTTCTGTTTGGTTGTTGTCTCGTATGAGCCTGCTCTTTTCTGAAGTGAAACAGCAGGAGTGAATCTTTAGGAGATGGGAGCTGAAGGGAAGGTGGAGTTTATGGAAGGGAAACTGTGGCTATGATGTATTATCTAAGAGAAGCATTTATTTTGGATTAAGAAAAGAAAGAAAAGAGGACTGGGGAGATAACTCAGTGGTTACGAGCACTCTCTGCTCTTCCAGAGGTCCTGAGTTCAGTTCTCAGCAACCACATGGTGGCTCACAACTATGTTTAATGGGATCCGATACCCTCTTCTGCTGTGTCTGAAGACAGCTACAATGTACTCATATAAACAAAATGAATTAAAAAATAAATTAAAAAGAAGGGAAACAAAATACAAGATATTTATACAAACTCATATCTTTAAGATGGAATCTCAGAATCCTGTGTTATATAACATATTGTTTATGAATGTAATTAGAGACACCCGATCAAAGTAAAACAGACTGTTCCCAAAGATTCCTTAATGTGTACTTCACTGCTACTATAAATTTCTAAAACTGCAGAAGGAACATTCTTCTTCTTAAGCTTAGTGATTCATTAATGTTCAAGTATGTTGAACATGCACATTATTTGAAAAATGTAGCTCTAGAGAGTTGAAGAAATGTAAAGCAGGGAATAATGTTTCCCAGGAGGGATTGGATGACCTACTCACTACATTAACTTTGTATTGTCTTTGCTCCCATGATTGCTTAAGAAAACCTATAAAAATGGTCATTAATATTTTAAGAACTGTTGGAAAGACAATTACTCTGCGTTTATAAAAGCAACTGCTAAAAACTTTACATTCAAGGATCATCTGATAGTGACTTATTTACAATATAAATAATCTTTGAATTTGGCCTATGACCACAGTTAGCTATAAAATATTTCTATGCAGATCTTGCTTAAAAGTTTTAGTTGTTATACTATACTTTGGTTTAATAAATTATTAGTCTTCATTTTCTATTTTCTGAATGTATCTTGCTGCCTAAACTAAATCCATGTCTGTATCTTCAAAGATACTAGAATTACATTAATTTATAACTATTCCATGTCAGCATGCAAAAATAAATTACACATATGAAAAGTAAAAATTACACATATGAAAAAAAAGTAAAAATTGGAATAATGTTTTTGGTAAGTTTTTATTTCTGTATATGTGTCCATGCTGAATATATGTGCTTTTTTGCATATATACAGTTGCACAAAATATGTCAGGGTATAAGTGTACAGATGTGTATATGGAGAAAATTTTTCCTCATGTACAAAGAGCGAGCCTGTTTTGCTAATTTGTCTAGTCAGTTTGCTCTGATATTTTTTGTCTGCCTCCTGAGCATTAAGTTAATAGCATGTGACTACAGATACCCAGCTTTCACATGACCCTCACATTTACATCTCATGTGCTTTTAATTTTGAATTATCTTCCTAGCTCTATACTCTGATGTTTCTGTAAAGTAGTGATGTGAAGCAATAAACACCGTGTAACTGGCTGTAATTTGAATAAGCTGAATTTACTAATATATGTCAATCCTCTTATTTTCCCTTAACAGTAATAGGTCTTTATGAGACTTTACAGATCTTTATACAATATTATTAGCCAACATATGGACTGGGATCCAGTTTCCGTAAGCAAACTGATAAATACATCTGAAATTTGAGAAGGAATTAAATATTCTAGCTAGCCCATATAAAAGACACAGGACCGTTTTTTTTATTTGCAAGCCATATGACAAGATTGGACAGGTTGGAGCTATTCCAACTCATTTCCCATCCATATGTCTCTTGTAGCTTGCTGTTTCTCCTGGTCTTGTGCTAATGTTCCTCTCATGAACATCTCCTCCCCTCTCATGTCCTTTATTCTTTCTCTTTTCTCTACTTGCAACCCCTAGGCAGATAATTGAAACCTTGTTTACCTCTACTGCCCAATCAAAGGATTTAGCTACATATTGACCAATTAAGTAGGAGAGCCAACTTACGTAGCATCATTTGTTGTACTTGAAGAATCTCTTCATCATGGAACAACCAGATACTAGGGGCCAGTATTTTGTATTTGAATACAAACACCACTAGACTAACCCCCTACATTCAATGTTTGAAGTTCATTTATGAAAGTTTGACAGTGGATGTTTAAAATAAACTATAGAATTAAATAATCTCACCTATAAATAGAAATTAATACCCCCAATTTACAAATGGATAGATAGTCATACTGGAAACCTAGTATATTAAGGGTCCATGCCACCATAATAGAGAGATAACATAATGTTACTCTTGTATATATTTCCAGAGTTTTCAAGGCCTAGTATTTACTGGAGAAGAATTAAGTAGGCAGTGTATAAAAAAATTAAGTAAAATAAGTTTCTTATTGAACACACCTATACACATATACACATGGATGCATGCAAACATATGATATTGAGGTTGAAGTATTGCTATAAATATGAATTAAAAATTAAAGAATTGAAGGGCAATCATTGTAGGTTCCTCTCTGTAAGTAAACCATAGCATCAGGAATAGTGTCAGGCCTTGGGACCTTTCCTTGAGCTGGATCCCAATTTGAGCCTGTCAACTGAACCTCCTTTCCCTCAGGCTCTTCTCCATTTTTGTCCTTGCAGTTCTTTCTGACAGGAACAATTCCTAACCCTAGAGAAACTTGAGGTCCTAGAGAGTCAAGAGGTCTGGTGGGGAGTGGGTGTTAGGGTGTGGAGACATCCTGTTGGAGACAGGGGTTCGGGGTGGAGGGAAGGTATGGGATGAGGAACAGTCAGAGAGCAGACCAGAAAGGGAATAAACACTGGACTGCAAAAAAAAAAAAAAAAAAAAAAATTAAAGATTTAAAAAAAAAAGAAAATGTGTCTAATAACACTAACTGGGTGCTCACAGAAGACTTTCAGTCAAGAACACAATAATACTCTGAAACGTCTTGAAAGACAAAGGAAGTTACTTTATGATGTTTTGATAGAAATAAAACAGAAATGTGATTTTACCTTTGACTCCAAAAATAACATTATCAAGATTCCAGGAAGAGTTCCTTGGGTTCCTGTTTCATCCATAGACAAAAGCAGGTATTTTCAGGTAGAGTAAATCTTATCTTCAGGAAAACTAAGAAAAGTCAAGGATCTTGAGGTAGAACTATTTCCAGTTTTCTGAGAAACTGCCAAATTGATTTCCTGAGTGTTTGTACAAGTTTGGGCTCCTACCAGCAATAAAAGAGTGTTCTTGCTTCAACCCTCACTAGTAAGTGCTGTCACTTTAAGTTGTTCTTAGACATTCTGATGGTTGTAAGGTAGAATCTCAGAGTCATTTTGATTTTCACTTTCCTGACAACTAAGGATGCTGAATTTTTTTTTTAACTGTTTCTTGGTCATTCAAGATTCCTCTGTTGAGAATACCCCAATTTTGGGGTACCCCAATTTTTGATTGAATTATTTGGTTTGTAGGTATCTACATTCTTCAGTTCTAAGTTTTGGATATTAGCCCTCTGTCAGATGGAGGGTTGGTAAAAATCTCTTCCCAATCTATAGGCTTTCCTAATGATGGTGTCCTTTACCTTTCAGAAATTTTAAAGTATCATTGAGGTCTCATTCGTTAATTGTGGATTTTTTTTATCCACGTTATTATCATGTTAATTGTGGATTTCTTTTATTTATTTATTTATTTATTTACACTCCAGATTTTATTCCCCTCCCAGTCCACCCTCCGACTGTTCCACCTCCCATACCTCCTACTCAAACCCTGTCTCCACGAGGATGTTCCCACCACCCACCCAGACTTCTAAACTCCCTGGGGCCTACAGTCTCTTGAGGGTTAGGTGTCTCTTCTCTAACTGAAACCATAGCCAACAGTCCTCTGCTGTATATGTGCTACGGAACCATAGTAGCTGGTGTATGCTGCTTGGTTAATGGACTAGTATTTGAGAGATCTCAGGGGTCCAGGTTAATTGGGAGTTCTGGTCCTCCTACAGGGATATCCTTCTCCTCAGCTTCTTCCAGCTTTTCCCTAATTCAACCACAGGTGTCAGCAGCTTCTGTCCACTGGTTGTGTGAAAGTATTTGCATTTGACTCTTTCATCTGCTTGTTGGGCCTTGCAAGGGCAGTCATGATAGGTTCCTCTTTATGAGAGCTCCATAGCCTCAGTAATAGTGTCAAGCCCTGGGACATCCCCTTGAGCTGGATCCCAATTTGGGCCTATCACTGAACCTTCCTTTCATCAAGCTCCTTTCCATTTCCATTCCTGCAGTTCTTTCAGACAGAAACAAATATGGGTCAGAGTTTTGACTGTGGGATGGCAACTACCTCCTTTACTTGATGCCTTCCTGCTGGAGTTGGGCTCTATAAGTTCTCTCTCCCTACTGTCTGGCATTTCATCTAATGTCCCTCCCTTTGAGTTCTTAGAGTCTCTCACTCCCAGGTTTCTGTTGCTTCCTGCTGGCCTTCAGGGCTTCAGTCCTTTTCCCTCACCTACTATCAGATCAGGTACCCTCTTTCCCCACACCCCCATTTATCCACTTTCCCCCCCTCCCCTCTTGGGATTCCTTTTTTCTCCCTCCCAAGTGGGACTGAGATGTCCTGACTTGGGCCTTTCAGCTTGCTGACCATTTTGGGTTCTGTGTACTGTACCTTGGGTATGCTGTACTTTTTTTGGGGGGGGGTGCTAATATCTACTTATTAGTGAGTACATATCATGCATGTCATTTGGGTCTGAGTTACCTCACCTAGGATAGTTTTTAATTCCATTCATTTGCCTGCAGATCTTAGGATATCCTCATCCTTAATAGCTGAGTAGTATTCTACTGTGTAAATGAACCACATTTTCTGTATCCATTCTTCTGTCATGGGACATCTGGATTGTTTCCAGCTTCTGGCTATTGCAAACAAGATGGCTATGAACATAATGGAACATGTGCCCCTGTGGCATGGTGGGGCATCTTTTGGGTATATTCCTAAGAGTGGTATTGCTGGGTCTTCAGGTAGACCTGTTTTCAATTTTATGAGGAACCTGCAGATTGATTTCTAGAGTGGTTGTACCAGTTTGCAATCCCAGCAGTAATAGGGGAGTTCTTTACATATCTTGGATATTAGCCCTCTATCTGATTTGTCCTTCTTCCATCTCCTCATTGCCTTTTCCTCTGAGCTACTGGGGGCCCCATTTGTATTCTCCTCAACCTGGCACTTCAAGTATCTGGGAGGTTAAATGCTTCCTCTCCCACTCTCCCACTGAAAATTTAAAGAAAAACATTCTTTCAATATGAAGCTGCATTTAATACAAATACTAAATTTGTGTGCTTTCTGGTAGGAAAAAAAACTGGTTTGGTTTGATCGCATAGCTGCATACATGCATGTATATAAGATTTCTACCAGCAACTTTCACAGCATGGTAAAAGTAGCACTGCATTTAAAATTAAAAGTGAGAAGTGCACTAAAAATTAGGCTACCCATGGTAATCAAGCAGGCATATAAATGTACAAATGTAAATATATGAATAATGATTAAATATGTAAAATTTTATTAATATATTGAATACAATATATACTCTGTGACAAAAGTTCACAGTCTAATAATTATAAATTCTACTGACAGAAGAAATAATTGTAAAGTAGTAAACAAATCAATCACACAGGACTGGAAGTGCTAATAATATTTCATTAAAATTTTTGTAACTATTTCTCCATGTTTGCTACCTATTCAGAAATTAAATATTGCTCCTGGAAATTATTTAAACAAACAAACAAACAAACAAACAGTATGCTGAATGGATAGAAAAACAGAAACATGTATATTGCAGTAAGCACTCTGTTCTTCGATTTATTTTTTAGGTTTTCAAGAAGTATACAGAATTTGATATAAAAATATTTTAGATTTAAACTGTCATTTAAAGAGTTTAATAAAATCATAAAATCAGCAAAGCCTTCATAAAGAAAGGCAAAAACAAACAAAGGTGAAAGCATACTGAAAAGTTATCATGGTAGACCATCCTAGAGAAAAGCCAGAGCCGTTATAATCTCTTCCTATACAGGCTAGTCAAAGAAGATGTGAAGAAGGACTGCGACCATGTATTATCCCAGAATGTCATAAATAAAGCATGAAATGGTACATCAGTGGGTCTACCTGAACAGCAGAGAACTGATCCACTATTCTTCTATAAATATATGATAACATATGGAAAATTGAATATTAGAGTATCCAAGGATGAAAATAAGTAACTGAAAATAAGTAACAAATCACTTTTATATTTGAAGCATAGCAAACAATGCAAATAAATTGGCTCTATCACTGAAATGTAGGGCAAACTAATTTTCTTATGTCTTCAAACCATGAATTTTGAACATTGGTTAGCAAGTGAGTACAAAGAAAGAACCGAATACCTTTGCTCTTGTTATAAATTAAAAGGAGAGAAATGGATTGTGCTATATTGATTCACTAGAAAATAGTATGAGGGGTCCCAACAAGAGAATTTATTTAGTAGAAATTATGAAATCTTCTAATCTTTAAAAAATATCATATTTCTTAAAAATCACCTTTTGATATTTTGTAATAGTATTCTGAATGTTGCTAAACCTCTTATTTCTATTTCTGTGTTACCAAATAGCTACTATATGTGTGTCTTTTCTTGAATATTACTTCTTTGGAAGATTTCACAGTCACAACATTAATATAACTTAAATATAGTATTATGAATCTCTGTTGGATTCATAGAACCCTAAGTGAAATATTTTGCTGGTAGATGAAGTGGCTTGATATGTAAAAATTTACCTGTCCTCTTGACCTAAAATTACCTCAAAATTTGAAAACAATCATTTTTCAAAACAAAATGATGCAGAGGTTACTAGGTATTTAAAGAAAAAAATTGTATTATTATTAGTAGTAGTAGTAGTAGTAGTAGTAGTTATTTTATTTATTTACAATTCTAGTATTGTTCCCCTTCCTGGTTTCCCCTCCACAAATCCCCTATCCCACCTCCTCCCACTTACTTCTATGAGGGTGCTCCCATACCCACCTACCTCCTCCTGCTTCAGAGTCCTAGCATCTCCCTACACTGGGGCATCGAATCTCCACAGGACCAGGGGCCTCCCCTCACATTGATGCCAGATAAGCCAATGCTCTGCTACACACGTAGCTGGAACCATGGGTCCTTCCGTATGTACTCTTTAGTTGGTGGTTTAGTCCCTGAGAGCTCTTGGGGTTTGGTTGATTGATATTGTTGTTCTTTGGGGTTGCCATCCCCTTCAGTTCCTTCAGTCCTTCCCCTAACTCCTCCATTGGGGTCTGTAGGCTCAGTCCTGTGGTCGGCTGAGGGCATCCGCGTTTGTATTGGTCAGGCTCTGGCAGAGCCTATCAGGAGACAGCTATACCAGGCTCGCATCAGCAAGTACTTCCTGCCATCAACAATAATGTCTGGGTTTGGTGTTTGTATATGGAATGGGTCCCTAGGTGGGACAGTCTCTGGATGGCCTTTCCTTCTACTTTCCTTCTACTTTCCTTCTGGATGGCTCTACTCTTTGTTCCTGCATTTCCTTTAGACAAGAAAAATTCTGAGTTAATACTTTTTGAGATGGGTGGGTGGCCCCATCCCTAAACTAGAGACCATGCCTAACCAATTACAAGTTCTCGTAACTTTGTTGGTTATTTCAGCTGTCATCCTCATTGGGTCCTGGGAACCTCTTGCTTCGCTGGCAGAATTATTATTGGATATTTCTTCTGTTATAGAAATCAGTGATTGTAATAGTACACAAAGTAATTCTGAGTAGGTATAATGAATAAAATAATGCCCAACATCTTATCTGACCGCCACAGATTAAAGCTGGATACCAATGAAAAAAAAAAAAAAAAAAAGATCTGATGATGTTAAGTGTAGTCACCAGTGGTTTAATAACAGTACTTGCTATTAGTATAAAGCATATTATTCAAAAAGCCCTCACTTTCAAAGAGATAGAACTTCTAGCCACTTCTTCAAAATATATGAAGCAAAAAGTTCAAAGTTAAAAAATTGGAGATTTATCATACTAGTAACTTGTTACCATAGCTCAAATTAAAAGTCTAGAAAAGAGAGAAGAAATCAGAAATCATATGTAAAAGGTATAGATGGCAAGAAATAGGCAGCCTTAGGTTGAATTCAATTAAATAGGAATAGAAAAATATAAACACTACAAAGAATCAATGAAACCAAAAGTAGGTTCATTAAGAAAAGAAAAAGATGAGCAAACTTTTAGCAAAATTGACTAACATCTAATTTGACAAAATTGGAGATGAAAAGCAGGACTATCAACAGATACTGGGGAAATCCAGAGAATCATAAGACAGTTGAAAAAAAAAAAAACCTTCATTCTACCAGAGAAGAAAAGCTGAAAAGGTAAGTCTTTTCAATATCTAATATTTACCAGTATTAAATCAAGAAGAGGTAAACAATTTAAGCAAACCTACAATAACTTTCATTCTTAAATTGTTCTACAAAATAGTAACAGAAGGTGCATTGCCCAAATTGTTTTATGAGGTCATAATTAACTCTGAATTGAAAAAACACATAATAACTTCAAAAAGAGGATTACAGTTTAATATTCTCTATGAAAACAGATGCAAATTTTCACAAAATGAATCCAGGAACACAGCAAAAACATTATCTATCATATTTAAATAGGCTTCATCCCAAAAATGCAAAGATGGTACAACATACATAAATCCATAAGTATATCATATAAATAGACACAAAGTCAAAAAAACACATGAACATCTCATTTGACACAGAAGAGGCCTTTGAGAAAAACAAATCTTCATAAAAATCAGACAGGTTAGGAATATAAGAGACATACCTCAACTTAAGGAAGCTGGGCTGTCTACAGCTAGCTCATAGCCAGCATCAAGTTAAATGGAAAGAAATTCAAAGCATATCCAGTAAAATCATGGATAAGACAAAGATGTCCACTTTCCTTTACAATTTAATATAGTTTTTGAAGTCTTAGGTAGAGCAGTAAGACAACTGTTGACAATTATGGGGCAACAAATATGAATTGGAGAATTCAAAGTATCCTTATTTAGCGATGATATAATAGTGTACTTAGGGGACTGGAAAAATTCTACCAGGAAACTTCTATAGCTACACAAATCAGTAGCCTTTCTCTGTATAAATGAAAATTCTTGAGCTCTTTGGTACTAAAAGGACTTTCTGAATAGACTGCTATTAACACAGGCATCAAAACCAAAAATTAATAAATGAGACAAAACAAAACTGAAATGCTTCTGTATGGTAATGACACCATCTTTCAAAGTGTTACAAACAAAGAACCAAATATAAACTAGAGGCCTGATATCTAAAATATGTAAAGGACTAAAAACAACATCATCAATGACAACAACAACAACACACACACACACATGCGCACCAAAACAAAATAAATCAAAAACAAAAAATTCAACATCAAAAAAAATCCAATTTAAAAATAGGGTACAGATGTAAACAGAAAATTCTAGAGGAAACTGAAATGGCTGAGAAACATGTTAATAAACATTTAACTTCCTATTGTTTATGGAAATGGAATCCAAAAGTACTGTGAGATTTCATTTCATACCCATCAGAGTGCTGAAGATCAAAGCAAATAAAGTCAGCTTATGCTGAGGTAGATGTAGAGTAAGATGAAGAAGGAAGTGCAAACTTGTATAGACTTGATGGAAATCAATATGGCAGTTCCTTATGAAACTGGAAATACATATACCTCAAGAAACAGCTTTATCACTATTAGACATATACCCAAAGGGTGCTGTTGGGGGCCGACTTTTAGCAGAAAGCAGCTATCAGCTTTGCAGCCATCTTGAGCCATATACCCTGACATGTGACTTGGATTACAATAGCCTACAACAGCTGAGCACACTCCGATAATCTTGGTTTAGATACCTTGAGATTAAAGGTGCTTGAGATTAAAGGTGTGTGAGATTAAAGGTGTGCAACTTAAGAGTGATTTAGAAGTGTAGAGATAAGATTTAGAGACAAGACCTAAGGGCATGATTAAAGGTGTGACCAAAAGGCGTGGCTTAGAAGTGAGACTTATAAAAGGCAGAGACAGAACAGATCAGACACATCAGACATTAGGGAGACACAGAGGAGAGAACCAGACACAGCAGAGAGAAGTCAGGTAGCAGGCACTTGGAAGAGAACTTGGAAGAAGTAACTTGGAACTTACTTGGAGGGACTAGGAGCTAGGGAGTAGGCACTAGGCACTAGGAATTCAAGACTTAGGACTTAGACTGAAGAATAAATGGGATTGAGTTACATTCTGTCTGGTCTCCATTCTTAGAGTCTGGCCTCACTCTTTCTCTCTTGCTGAACCCCGACCTGCGGACCGGAGCAACAGCTTGGGCCTGAATACAGTGGCCACCCAAACGTGGGTCTGCCCGGGCCTCAACGTTTTGCTTGGGCCGCGACATTTTTTGGCCGCCCCAACGTGGGGCTAGTGTGAACCCCAACAGGGTGCTTCATCCATTTTTATTGCCACTGTATTAATATTATTTAGAAACCATCTAGATATATTTCACTGGATTAATTGATAAAAAAAATGTATGGTACATTTACACAGTAAAATATTACTCATCCTGTAAAAAAAATTTTAAATCATGAAACTTTGACTTGAGTGAATGGAGCTGGAAAAATACATCCTGAGTCCTAACCTCAGATTCTGCAGGATAAATATGATATGTGTTTGCTTACACATGTGAATGTTAGCTGTTAAATCAATTATCAGAAGCTACATCCATAACCACAGAAGTTATGTATAGAGTAAAAGAGAAGAGGATAAAGATGGCTCTTTATAGAAACTGAAAATAGAGATTGACAAAGAAGACATAGGGGAGTGATTGGAATGGGAGGATTTAAAGAGTAGAAAAGAGAAGCAGAGAGTGATGGAGGGAGTAATGGGAGGGACATCTAAATTAAGATTCATTTGAGGGGTCATATGGAAACCTAATATAGTAGACTCTTCATAAAATATATACAAATATTAAGGTTATCTAAATAACACAGAGAAAAATAAGAGAGACATAGCTCCAACTGGACTTCTAGTGTCACCAAAGAAAGCTTTCAGAACAGAAAACCAGTTATATCTATTTGAGTACCTGGACAAAGGTTTCTCATGGGAACCTACAAACATTCAGCCTATTGCTAAGACTATGTTAAGACTCTCTATAGACTAGAGGTAAGTATCAATGTGGAAGAAAACACCTACAGAACTCATTAATTGTGGAGAAGTAGAGCTGGACCCCTCCTTTACACTGTATGAACTAGTAGTCAGTACTAGAAAGTACTCTCTACACTATTAAAACAAACCGTAAAACCAACCAAACAAGAAACCTTCATATAAATTGACCTACCTGCAATATATATTTGTGCAGTAGTGGCAAAAACTTGTGAAAATTACCAGTAAATATTTGATGATTTAAAGCTTACTCCAATAGACTGAACCATTCCATAACACTGTTTGGATGACCAAAAAATTGAGACTGAATAGGCAAAGCTTGTAGGGAAAAACCAAATTCTGCTATTCTGCTAAAGGAATGTACCTATAAAATGACTCCTTTTTATTTCACAATCATAAAATTTATTTTTATTTTTTAATTCTTTTTTTTAATTAACTAATTTATTTATTTTAGACTCTAAAGTTTCTTCTCTTCCTGGTCCACCCTCCAACTGCTCCACATCCCATACCTCCTCCCCACCCCTTGTCTCTAAGAGAATGTCCCCACCCCACCCCCGTCCCCCACCCCACCAGCTCCCTGGGGCCTTCCAGTCTCTTGAGGGTTAAGTACACCTTCTCTGACTAAACCCAGACCTAGCAGTCCTCTGCTGTATATTTGTTGGAGACCTTATGAAACTGGATAGATTCTGGAAGGCAAAAGACATAGCCAATAAGACAAACAGGTAACCTAAAGATTGGGAAAAAAATCTTCACTAACTTCACATCTGATAAAGAACTAATAGACAAAATATATAAAGAACTCAAGAAGCTAACCACCAAAAATCCAAACAACCCAATCAAAAAATGAGATATAGAACTAGACCAAAAATTCACAACAAAGGAATATGGAATGGCTGAGAAGCACGCAAGGAAATGTTCAAAGTCCTTAGTAATCAGAAAAATGCAAATCAAAACGACCCTGAGATTCCACTTTACACTAAACAGAATGGCTAGGATCATAACCTCAGGTGACAACATGCATTGGTTAGGATGTGGAGAAAGAGGAACACTCCTCCATTGCTGTTGGGATTACAAACTCATACAACTGTTGGGGGCCGACTTTTAGCAGAAAGGGGCTATCAGCTTTGCAGCCATCTTGAGCCATATACCCTGACATGAGACTTGAATTACAATAGCCTACAACAGCTGAGCACACTCTGATAATCTTGGTTTAGATACCATGAGATTAAAGGTGTGTGAGATTAAAGGTGTGTGACTTAAGAGTATGACTTAGAAGTATAGAGATCAGAGTTAGAGATAAGACCTAAGGGCATGATTAAAGGTGTAACTTAGAGGCGTGGCTTAGAAGTGAGACAGAAGGCAGAAAGTGAGAAAAGGCAAAGACAGAACAGATCAGAATTCAGACTACTGAGATCAGACGGATCAGACACATCAGGCATTAGGTAGAGTCTGCCCTCACCCTCGCTCTTGCTGAACCCCGACCCGCAGACCGGAGCGGCAGCTTGGGCCGGGATAAAGTGGCCGCCCAAACGTAGGTTGGCCCGGGCCTCAACATTTTGCCTGGGCTGCAACATTATTTTGGCTGCCCCAACGTGGGGATAGTGTGGACCCCAACATACAACCACTCTAGAAATCAATCTGGAGGTTCCTGAGATAATTAGAAACAGATCTACCTGAAGACCCAACAATACCAGTCTTGGGAATATACCCAAAAGATGCCCCACCATGCCACAGGGGCACATGTTCCACTATGTTCAAAGTGGCCTTGTTTGTGATAGCCAGAAGCTGGAAACAACCCAGATGTCCCATGACAGAAGAATGGATACAGAAAATGTGTTTCATTTACACAATGGAATACTACTCAGCTATTAAGGATGAGGATAGCCCGAGTTTTTCAGGCAAATGGATGGAACTAAAAACTATCATCCTGAGTGAGGTAACTCAGACCCAAAAGGCATACATGGTATGTACTCAGTAATAAGTAGGTATTAGCCCCCCTCAAAAAAATCAGTATAGCATACCTGAGGTACAGTCCACAGAACTCCAAAAGGTCAACAGGCTGAAGGGCCCAAGTAAGGACACCTCAGTCCCCTTGAGAGGGAGAAAAAAAGCAATCACAAGGGGCGAGGAAGGGACCTGTGAGGGAAAGTGAACAAATGACAGTTGGGGGAATGAGAGTACCTGATCTGGTATTAAGGGAGAGCAAAGGACTGAAGTTTTGAAGGCCAGTAGGATGAATGAAAACAGGCAACCTCGGGAAGTGGGAGGTTGGAAGGACACTCCAGAATGTACCAGAAAGAACTGGGAGGTGAGAGACTCTCGAACTCAAAGGGTCAGACCTTAGATGAAATGCCAGACAGTAGGGACAGAGAACTTATAGAGCCCACTTTCAGCAGGAAGACAGGGCATCAAGTGAGGGAGGTAGTTGCCATTCCACAGTCCAAACTCTGACTCGTATTTCTTCCTGTCTGAAAGAACTGCAGGGATGGAAATGGAAAGGAGCTTGAAGACAGGAAGGTCCAGCATCTGAGAGATCTCAGGAGTTCAGGTCAGTTGAACACACACACACACACACACACACACACACACACACACACACGCACATATATATATATATGCCTTCCTCAGCCATCATCAGAGAACTAGTATCACAAAGCAAATGGTAACAAATACAGTCAGAAAATCTGTAGAGATTGAGAGACCTTGGAAAACTCAGCCTTGTAAAGTTTGTCTACACCAAATCCCTTCCTTTGAGATCAGGGATCTCTGCTGAAGAGTGGATGAAAAAAGTGTTAGAACCAATAAAGTTGGTAAACACCAAGTTTAAAAACAAACAAACAAACGCAAAAAACCCAAAAAACAAACAAACAAACAAACTAACAAAAAACAGAAAAGCTTAAACACAACAAGAAGAAAGAAAATAATTATTAAAAGACCCTGAAGTAGTTTTTACAGGACTTGTATGTATCTTTAGCAGATGGGGTACCAGGACAGAAAGCAGAATTGGACACATTCCCCAACCCAGAAGCTGTCTCTAATTGACAGCCACTTGTCAATGAAAACTTAATTTCCTCCAATTTAGTCTCAATGGGGAAAATAAATCACTCTTAGTGGTAGACCAGCAGGAGAAGGGCAACATGAAACAAGCTCAATCCCAAGTTTGGATACTCTTTCTCTCATAACTTCCCTTTCTTTCTATTATTATTATTATTATTATTATTATTATTATTATTATTATTATTATTATTAACCTTGAGGCCTTTTGTGTAAATATTAGGCTTTTATTTTGTTTTTTTATGGAATTCCTGTTTGTGTCTCTGTAGGAGGAGCTAAGGTGGGAGGAGTAAGGAGAGGAAGAGGAGGAGTAAGGAGAGGAAGAGGAGAAGGAAGAGGAGGAGCTAAGAGGAATGAGAGAGAGAGAGAGAGAGAGAGAGAGAGAGAGAGAGAGAGAGAGAGAGAAGAACTTGGAGGCAGATGTGCACATGTCTAGCAGTCAAAGGTAGATGGTATATTTATGTTGTGTATTGGGTTAAACTTCTTATCATATGGGCATCTTGTTATTGATCATTACCAAACTTATAAACCCTTTGATTAATATTTAAGCATTAGAGTCTCATTTTTCTACCAGGCCTGCGTGGATGGCAGGATGGTCTGGGCAATGCTCAGTCCTGCTGAGACAGCGTGGAAGATTGTTTGAGCCATCTTCCTCACTGGCGTCTCATGGGTGGCAGGGCTGGTGTTTCTGGCTTGCTGATTCTAGCTGGGGCATGCATGTGGCCTCTGGCCACAGAACATGGTGGCTGATCTCGGTAGAGCCACTGCAGCTTAGATACTTGGCTTGACGAGTGCCATTTTTTAAATAATTATTTCAGCATGTCTCCGTGTCTCTAAGTCTCTTGTGCCTTTTGTTTTTCTTTTCTTCTTTTGTTTTTAGTTTGTTTGTTTGTTTGTTTTGTTCAGTCTTATTCTGATTTGTCTGTTTGGTTTTGCCTTATTTTATTTTACTTTTATTTCTTAGATGCCTGTTAGTTTTCTAAGTAGAAGTAGTGTGTGGATCTAGATGGGAGGGGAAGCAGGGGGTAAATAGGAGGGGTGGAAATACAGTCAAAATTAAGTGTATGGAAACTATTTTCAATAAAACAAAAATTCTATTTATTAAATTATTATAGGGTACTGAGCTCTCTTCAAATCAACATTGGTAAGAGAATGTCAAAAAATTGAAATGTATTTATATTCTTTTTTATTCTTTCAAAATGAATAATTTGATGAGTTATATTCTTTAAGCTTAAGCATTGAACTTCCAATTGATTTAGAAGTGCAAGTCTTTAAATAAGAGTAAACAACTGTAGCAATGTTCCATAAAAAAATATTTGTAAAATTTTGATGCTAATGTTTTCATTCTTGTTCTAGTGTTCAGAACACTACAAGAGTTCCCAGCTTTTGTATATAGCAAACTTCCTGCCTGGCGTATAGAAATGGCTGAAATGATTAGTGGGTCAAAAAGTATTGCTGTTGAAATTGGCCTAACATTCAGAGACCTAGATATTAAATATAGTATACCTCTTTCAACAAGCCCCATCACCCTCTTCTAATACACAGATTATTTTTATGTTTGAGAGTTCTCAGTTGAGTGTGTGTGGAGTGGTGTGTGTGGTGCATGTATGTGTGTGTGTGTGTATTTGTGTGTGTGTGTGTGTGTGTGTATGTGTGTGTATGTATGTATGTGTTTTAAAGTCAGTAATTGTCTTTAAGCTTCGGGTTTATCTCAATTTATTGTCAAATACATAGCATTCCCTTTGATGAATTTACAATATTACTGAGATGAATGTACAGGAACTCACATAACTGGAATATAAAACAGATTATAAAACAGAATTCCTGGAGTTACATGAAGATTGTTCATTAAAAACCTTCTTTTTTAGCAAGATGTTTAAGTGGATACTGAAAAAGTGTTTACTTGGATCTTTTTGCTGTGTCAGTAGAAACTCAGAGAATTTAGTTTCAGTTCTGACAATTTTTGATCTCTGTATTTTTTAGAGATAAAATTAATTCTTTTAACAAATATCCTCAAATAATTATTATGTCCCAGCATTGTTCTAAGTCCTAAAAGTTTGTGCTGAAAAATCCAAATACATTAGTTTATTCTGCACCTTACATTGTATAGAGAAAAATATTTATATCATAGAGTGAAAATTAAGCACTCAATTTATTTTGTATTCTTTCTTATACAAATTCATTGTGCATGGTTCTGAGTTGCATAGGAACATTTTAATAAAGTATATGCTGTACATAGAGTATATTTCCTCAGCCCCTTTCTCTCACCTCTAAGACTCATCAACAATATATTTCATTATTACCTAGAATATGTGTTTATACATTTATGCCATATATGTAAATACATGGATTTATATATTGAAGTGAAATTCAAGTTAGTGTAAATTATAAATAAAATAATTTGTAGTGCAATGGAGGTGCTTTTAGTGGGCTCCTATTTTAGAACAGGTGACTAAAGAATACCTTAACACAAGGTAGGGTTTTATATAACATTTCCATTCAAGGTAAAAAGCAAAAAAATACGTCATAAAAAAAGGTAATAATAATTATGATTTTAGTCTTTTGATATTAAGCTTGATATTCTTTTTTAATTTTTATTTATTTATTTTTAAATATTATTTACATTTCAGATGCCATCCCCTTTCCCCATTTCCCCTCCCTAGAAAACCCCTATCCCATACCCCCTTTTCCTTTTTGCTTTTATACATTTTTTAAATGTTAATCAAAGGCTTTATAAGTTTGGTAATGCTCAATCAGAAGTGTAACCCAATAACCAACCTAGATATATAAACTATCTTTGACTGGTGGAGACTCGTGAACATCTGCCTCCATGCCCACCCTCTCTTTCTCTTTCTTTCTCTCTCTCATCACCTAGCTTCATCCTTCTGTTAAAATAAAACTTTTCTCTCAAAATGCAATTAGACCATAATTATTCCTAATTGTACCAATGAGGTACAAGATAGTCCTAATACCGAGTCCATCATTTTGTTGACTAACCAGAACCTCTGTCATCTCTCCTAACTAAAACACTTAGTTTTGAACCTGTTTTTTTTCTTGGCTTTAGAATGAATGTCAGGGTTAGGGTAAGACCATTTGTATTATATATTACAGAAAGTATATAACGTCTTATAGTTGAAGGTATATAATATGCATATATTCACTATGTATTAACTATGACAACTATTAAGTAAACATAATTATTATTTAGAAGAAAGTGAGTTTCAGCAACTCAAAATATAGTCAAGATTCAAAAACCCTACATCAAGAGCCAATGCTACTACTGCTTGTCTGTAATATTTGCATAAAAAAATTATATTTACTTAGTTGTGGACAAAAAGCTAGTTTTCTGAACAGTTGAAAGGATAAAATAAAATAAAATCAAGAATAAAACTTTTTCAATTGTTTCTACCATATACATATGTGTATGTATATATAACAACATAATACATTATACACACATTGCAAATATATAATGTATATAAAATAAACATAATGGTGACTGGACTCAAGAGTCTATATTATAACCCAAAGTTCCCTAAGAAGTTTTGATGCACAATATAAATATACATCTAACAATCACTGTGGTTCACTTTTAAGTCATCCAATCTTAATATCCCCCAAGCAGTTTTACTGTAGGTGAAATTAACCCACCTAGGATCAGTTGGGTTTGCAGCTCACATTCTTTTTTCTTAAGGGCAATATATATGCCAATAAATAAACTAAATTATCATGTTAAATTTATTATCAACACTGACCCAGATAGTGTATAATATCCTGTCAACTTGTTATTAGACAGTGCTGAGTGGACAATATTAAATTTATACATGATGCTCTCTGCATGTTACTTGAAGGAATAGATGAAGGCGCCAATGAATAAGAGAATATTTTTAACAGTAATTGATAGAGTTTAAATGTATTAGGTATACATTTGCTTCACTTAGTATCTTAACTCTTTACCCATCTTAATTAAAGAAATACAAATTCTGTATAATATGACTTGACTTTTTATGGAGCCCTGTGTCATTTAGATTGTATTTGGGTTTTTAAATCAAAGTTCTTGGAGAAAAATCTGATTTAATAAAACTCCACCATGTGACTGACAATTTGACAAAAAACCATCTCAGAATTGTGAAAATTTGAGGATACTGTCACCAGAGTCTATCTTTGAAATTAGACAAACAATGGTGATATTATAAAGAATGTCACTTGGTGTGATTTTTGGAATTAAAACTTATCCCAGAGTATACACTCCTACCATGTATAGCGAAAGCAATTTATTGCTCCTTTTCAGTACTGGAAAAGAAAAAGTCATGCTGTCATTGATTGACCTTTACAAAAAATGCAGAGTTATGAGTAATAGGAAACCAATACTTCTATTACCTTTATAAGTAGAATCTTCTCATTAGGTATAACACAAATTGTTTGAATGAATTTATTTTAATTTCTATGTTTAAATAAGGTGCTGACATGTTATATTATCTTCAATTATAGAAAGTAGTTTTGATGTTAGTAATTGCTAAATTTCAAATACTACAGAAAGTAGATGTTTATAATTAAGACAGATTTTTTTCCTACTTTGTAAATATAATAGAATATAAAATAATTTTCATCCTCAGTTTTTTTAATAAAATGTAAACTCCTCACATGATACCTTGCAGCTAATTTTTACAATTTAATATGTATTTTAAAATCAGTGGGTGATATAAGATTATACATGATAAAGATTCTCTTTAACAGCAATCTTTCATAGTGGATTACTGTCATAAATATAGGCATTTTTTCTACTTAACATTTCATTTTTATTTCTTAGCTTTTTTCCCTTTGTCTATTAAAAGACTTTCTGTAGTTTGCTCCATTATATGTTTATAAAATGCCAATTCTGTAAATATTCAGCAGTATTTTACAAGATTCAGTTTAATTTTAAATTTATGAAATCATTCAAAAATAACTACTACTATTGTTTATTCATTATATCTTATCTCTTTCTTAGAAATAGTTAAATGCATTTATTTCTTGAGCACCACTTGCCCTTGTAAACTAATCTTGTAGTTCTAGTCTCTTTATCTCAGTAACCAGTATAAATTATGATGCATGTGCTCTTTGATCCTAAACAAAGATGACATTTAAAAATTATAATCCTATATATTTATATGTCTGTGCTAGATAATTCCTGGAAAATATTTTAAGATTTTAAAGTCATTACACTAAAATTCACTTTTATTTTAGTAATTGATTTCTTACAGTCATGAATGTATATTGATTCACATAGAATCTACTATAGTACTGTTTCTAATAAAACCTTCCTGTCTTGATATCAAGTGAATGTGTAAATAAAGTTTGATCTAATTCTCTGGAAATCCTTTCTATATATATAAAAATGAAATATAAGAACTTTTGAATTCATATGAATGTACCTCTTAAGGCATGATAAAATTTATGGTTTGATATCTTTTTAATCAATATACTCTTGTATTTTCAACTACAAATACAATAGTAACCATGGTCATCATTCAATGATCTTTGCTTCCAGACTCAGAGGATTCACATGATTCTTTCAGCCAATTCTGATTATTCATATAATTTTACTGAAGCTGTGGTCTGTTTGAAGAGGTCATTTCAACTAGAGTTAAGAATTTCTAAACTTCTCAAAACATTATTTGAGATCATTATTATTGTACATAAAATGTTTAACCTGCCAGCAAGAATTCCTTTTCATGCTATTTTCTCAATATCTGCTTTGGTTATCTTTTATATAAATAGGATGGAAATGAGTGAGGGCTATTGTAATTATTATAAATGTGTAAGTGTTTAGTTTCCTAACATCTACCTTGATGTCATGTTTCCACAGAAGTCTGTCAGAGAGATATATAATCTTTATATCTGGGTCAGTAGAAGATTGACTTGAGGGACTGAATAAATTTTTCAACTTAAATTCTCCCCTTTCCAATATATATATTTGTAATGGTGAGGCAGACTTACACACACACACACAAACACACACACCACATATGTATATATATACACACACATAAATATATATAATTATAGACATATGCATATACATATATAAATATATGTATTTATATACATAATACAAATATTTATATGTATAAACAATTGTATTTGCAATGAGAAACAAATTCTGCTTAACATAATAAAATATTTTGTCATTAAATAGGTAGTCTGCTATATGTAGAGGGTAGATATCAACCTTGTTATACCTCTGGTTCATAAGGGAATCAGCTTTGTTTACCTGTTTCTCCAGTTTTATAAAGATATTTATTTTCTTCCCTTCAGTTATACTTGTATAATAAGAAAGTTAAGACAATGATAAGAATATTTTATACTACAACCCCAGACTTATATAAGCTTTTGGGCATTCATTATACATAGAACGTAAGGTTGAATGATCTACTTAGTTCACTTATATAGACAATTACTGACAGGTCTGGAGACCTATTACAGGTTTTGTTGGTTACTGCTATGATTTGATTGTATTCTTCACATTTGTTTTGTTAGATGTTTAATCCAAAATGTGGCAGTATTTAAATTTTCTGTATGTTTTCTTTGGTTTAATCTGATTTAGACTCAATTTTGAAATGAAGGTCTGTGTCCTAATTACATGAGCAGACATTAAACTATGAGAATCTCACAGTTCCAAATATTATTGTGTCAATTAGGAAAGGACTCAGCACTAAAAGTTTGATCTGTTACTTGCTTCATCTTCTCTCACAGGGAATACACAGCTTCGGGAATCATGAGCAAATATATTTATTACTGTAAATTTTTCTCAATCATCTCTATAGAGGTCAGAATTGCAATAAGAAAATCAGTTTTCTATATGAAATTTAACATGCATATTTCTATATTTTTGTGTATCTTTCCTCTGTGACACTACTGAGTTTTAACTAGTCTTTGTCACCTACTTTAAAAAAAATTAACGTTATTGTTCAACTAAGAAATCCTTATAATTTAGAAAATCGTGAACAGAAGTGATATACTTAACTCAAAATTCAAGTCTTTAGATGAAAAATTCTTCACAACATTTTCAAGTTTTACATTCCTACTATTTTTACTCCTTTGAGATAAATTATACATGAAAAACAACAACAACAAAAAAACAAACAACAACCAACCAACCAAACAAAGAAAACAAAAAACCCACCACCACCACCACCACCACCAGAATGGGCCTCTAATTCCAAATCAACTAAAATCAGTAGTTTGAGAGTAACTTATGAATTGACTATTTTACTTTGAATGTCTTTTTAGGTATTCATGAAGCAAAATTATTGTTACATCTCTTTTCTTTACCGATTTCAGGATTTCAGTAGGTATCTTAGCAAAACATCAGGCACACTTTTTAGTTTTCTGTGATTAGTCTTTATCAGTTACTAATATAAATATAAAAGATAAATAAGAATTTTTTATTACAAAGTATCATCCAATAAAGGCAGTATCTAGATACTGGTCAAAATGCAGACAACAAATAAACATGGGGTCCCAGGATCCACTAGCTAGATTGATACATCTACAACACAAGATCCACACCTAAGGCTAACATATCATTGTGGTTGAACAAACCTGAGAGCTAGCAGACCAAATAGTTTAAAGTGAGATTGGTTCTTCTAGAAATGATTACTTCCCAGGGAAACAGTACCCACAATACTTAAAAAAATATGGCTTCAGAGGATGGCCTTGTCAAGCATCAATGGAAGGAGAGGCCTTTGGTCATATGAAGGCTCGATGCACCAGTGTAGGGGAATGCCAGGGCAGGGAGGCAGAAGTAGGTGAGAGGGTGGGGAAACACCATCATAAGCAGAAGGAGGGGGATGGGATAGTGGGTTTCTCAGGGCAAAACCTAGAAAGGGGATAAAATTTGAAATGTAAGTAAGAAAAATATCTAATAAAAAAAATGGCTGCCTAAAAAGGACACCAGAACAAATGTGTGCAACAATAGATACACTAAAGTTGAAGGAGGGAATTTTTTTTTTTTTTTTAGATCTTTCATTTACACTTCAGATGCCATCCCCTTTCCCCATTCCCCCCCTTAGAAAACCCCTATCCCATGCCCCCTTTTCCTTTTTGCATTTATACATTTTTTTAAAAAAATGTTAATCATAGGCTTTATAAGTTTGGTATTGTTCAATCAGAGGTGTAACCCACTACCCAACCTAGATATATCTACTATCTTTGACTGGTGGAGATTCATGAACATCTGCTTCCCTGTCTCCCCCCTCTATCTCTCTTTCATCACCTAGCTTCTCCTCTCTGAAGGAGGGAATCTTGTGATAACCACCCATCGACGAATATGTGCAATAGGATTTCAAATAGGAGAAGAAATAGTCTACTCCAGAAATAAATACACAATTGACTTACAAGTGCTAGTCACTGAAGTGATATACATTTAATCCACACTAAATGGATCTGGAAGGTGTTAAATTATAATAATCTTTTTATTAAATTATATTAATGAGCTTATAATATTTCATTTGATGATTGATATTCCTGGCCATCTTTACAACTTTATTTTATATTAGGTAAAGCAATGCAGAGCCTGATACTAAGATGTACATACTTATGGCTTCATGAAAACATGACCATGGTTTAAAAAATGAGACAAAATCAAATATACAAGAAGTCCCATTACTGTATGAACATGGATATGCTTCTTTGCTTAAACATGTGAATAAATGATGTCTTGGTATGCTTTAAGGTGCCTAAGAGCTATTTCAATAGGATCCACCAAAGAAAAGATAGAAACATTGGTCCCTAGCCTTTGGAAAGAAAAACTTAATTGGAATGGGTATGAGCGTGTGTGTGTGTGTGTGTGTGTGTGTGTGTGTGTGTGTGTGTGTGTGTGTTTGAACACACATGGAACTAAAATACATTTATCAGATAAATGTAATTATTTCCTACCATCAAAGAAGCTTCACTCTATATCAAAAGAAGGCTATGAAAGAAATCTAAAACTTATATTGTACATGATGCAATGATCAACTGAATGTGGAGAACAAGTCACAGAGTGTCCATATTTATTATAGCTGCTGAATCTATGGCCCATGGAATATTGCAGAAGAGGTGGTAGAAAGGTCTTTAGAACTGGAATAACAAGGACTCTGAAGCAGAAAAGTTTCTCCTAGACTTAAGACAGGAAGAAAATGGAAATATTAGTGACACTATTAACTTAGAAGAGGCAAAATTTCATGGAGTTCTGTTCCTAGACACAGAACAGAAGGCTGTAGAAGAGTAAGTTCCTCTCAAATATGAGGCCCCTCTTGGCTGTCCAATGTAGAGTTGTCAGCCTTAAAACCATTGAAACAATGTACACACAAACAAAAGTCAGATACAACTAGCTGTTTTTATATAGTTGTATATACACATATGTGAATATTTGTGTGTATATGTGGATGGATATTGGTTGTTTTCTCAAATTTCCATGATTGTTCCACAAATTTCATGTGCATTATAATCATTTACTTCTTTATCAAATATAAATTTCAAACTTATTTAAAGTGATTGTGTATTATTTTCATGAAAATACAATACAAATTTTATTTTCATGAAATTTATTTTCATGAAATACTGTATTTTCATGAAAATACAATACAAATACTGTTGTCAGAAAAGAAAAAATAATTAAAAACACAATCAAAGTGGGTAAATAAGCAGACATAGCAGACATATAAAGGCTCTTCTGAAGTTGAACATGTACAAAACCTCAGAACATTGTATCCATTTACTATATGTGTTTTACTTCATGTCCACTCTGTGAGATGGAACCCATACTAGACATTGTTGGGATGAATAATCGCCTGAGACTAGATAGCCCAGAGACTTGGTGAAAAACAAGATATTACTGGTTCAAAAAAATGTAGTTATAAACAGCTGCCCTACAATTTACTGTTATACTTCTAGATTGTGAATTTATTCAGTTATCATCAGAGAAGTGTCCTACTACAGCAGATGAGAACAGATTCAGAGAATCACAACCAGATATTACACAAAGTGATCCCTCATAACACACATTTTTTTAAGGGGATGTCCTGTTCAGCGGGGCTTTAAACAGGGGTTGGAAAAGGTCACCTGAAAGAGAACAGGGGGAGGGGGAAACAGGCAGATGCTAATAGTGAGTGGCTTGTCTATAGTCTGATCAAACAGCTGATTTTACTTTTTTCACACAAGGGTTATATACACAAAAAGGCAGGATGTGGGGAAGGGTATGACTCAGGAGCATAGGTGTTCAGGGGAAGTACAAATATCTTCCAGAACAGAGTATTAGCTGGTGAAAGTTCAGGGGACAGATCCTTATGACTCCACCTATGATTTACTTGTCCTTGTCTAAGTTGGTACTATCCACCAAGGCTATCTATCTATAAAGGTCTATGACTACTCAGGCTGGCATTTTTCCAACAAAGTGTTTGTTTACAATAGCTTATAGCCATCTGTTTCAGTGTTTTTCCACAGAGACCCAAGACTTTGTGTTAGCAGGCATGTATGTCAGGCCTATTGCTGTTTTTAGGCCTTCAATGCATAAGCAGGGCTGCCCCTGACATCACCCCCCTTCTCCAAGTATAGAAAGACTGTGGCGATTCCAATCTTTCAAAGGCGGGGATAGAGGCCTGACCTCCAGTAATTAAAGGGGACCTTGTAATGGCTCCAATCCTCCTACCCATCCACCAAGGTTGCATATTTCCATTCATTCTGCTGGACCCCTGGGCTTCTCTCCTGTCTTCACCCCCTAAATACATACTGATGTTCCCCTTTTCCTCTTCCCATTCTCTCTCCCACTCAGGTACCTCCCTTCTGCCTCCCTTGATTGCTTTCTTCCCCATCCCAAGTGAGATTGAAGCATCCTAACTCTGGACTTTCTGCTTGTTAACCTTTTTGAGTTTTGTGGAATGTGTCCTAGGTTCTCTTTATTTGTTGGCAAATACCACTTGTTAGTGAGTTCATATCATGTATATCTTTTTGGGTCAGGGTTACCTCACTCAGCATATTTTCTAGTTCCATGAATTTGCCTGCATAACTCAGGCAATTCCAGAATAATTTTGGGGTCACTTATGTCTATATCATATCATCTGCAAATAGTAATGACTTCTTTGCCAATTTGAATCTCCTTGATGTCATTTTGTCCTACTGTTCTAGCTAGAACTTTGAGTACTATATTGAATAGACAACAGGGCAGTGGGCCGCCTTGTGTTCTTGTTGTTGTGGGATTGTTTCAAGTATATCTCCATTTAAGTTTATATTGGCTGTTGGTTTGCTGTATATTGCTTTTATTATATTTAGGTATGGGACTTGAATTACTTATCTCTCCAATAATTTTAACATGAAAGGGTGTTGTATTTTATCAAATGCCTTTTCAGCACCTAATGAGATGTTCATCTGAATTTTTTCCTTTGAGTTTGTTAATGTAGTGGATCACATTAATGAATTTTTTTGTATTGAATCAACCTTGCATCTCTAGTATGAAACCTACTTGATCATGATGCATGCTAGTTTTTATGTCTTCTTGGATTCAGTTTGCTAGAATTTTGTTGAGTTTTTTCCATCAGTATTCATAAGTTAAATTGTCTAAAGTTCTTTTCTTTTGTTGGGTCTCTGTGGTTTAGGTATCAGAGAAATTGTGGCTACATAGAATGAATTAGGTAGTGTTTCTTTTGTTTTTATTTTGTGGGTTAATCTGAGGACTGTTAGTATTAGCTTTTTTGAAGATCTGATATAGGTCTGCATTAAAGCCATCTGGCCCTGAACATTTTTTGATTGAAAGGTTTTTAATTTTTTTTCTATTTCCTAAGGGGATATCAGCCTTTTTAGATGGTTTATCTAATCCTGATTTAACTTTGGTATATGGTATATGTCTATAAAATCATCCAATTAATTTAGAATTTCCAGATTTGTTGAGTATAGGCTTTTGTAGTAGGATCTGATGATTTTTTTGAGTGTCCTCAGTTTGTGTTGTTATATCTCCTTTTTCAGTTCTTATTTTACTAATTTGGATACTGTCTCTGTGTCCTTTGCTTAGTTTGGCTAGGGGGTTTCCTATTCTGTTGACTTTTCCCAAAGACCAACTTTTGTTATTGTTGATCCTTTGCATTGTTCTCTTTGTTTCAATTTGGTTAATTTCAGACACTAGTTTCTGTCCTCTACTCCTTTTTGTTGTTGTTGTTTTTGTTTTTGTGTTGTTGTTCTAGGAATTTCAGGTGTGTTGTTAAGTTGCTAGTGTAGTATTTCTCTAATTTCTTTAGTGCTATGAATTTTCCTTTTTATACTACTTCTGTGTGTGTGTTCCATAAGTCCATGAGTTTTCGTTTGCTGTGTCATCATTTTCATTGAATTCCAGGAAGTCTTTAATTTCTTTATTTCTTCCCTGAGGAAGTTATCATTGAGTAAAGAGTTGCTCAGTTTCTATGGGTACGTGTGGTTTATGCTGTTTTTGTTGTTATTAAAGTCTAGTCTTAGTCCACAGTGATCTGAAAGGATGCAAGGGATTAGTTCCATCTTCTTGTTATCGATTGAAACTGATTATATGATTAATTTTAGAGAAGGTACCATTAGGTGCTGAGAAGAAGGGGTACTCTTTTGTTTTAGGGTGAAATGCTGTGTATCTATATGATAAATCAATTTGTTTTATCACCTCTATTATTTTCATTGTGTCTCTGTTTAGTTCTTGTCTTAATATCCTGTCTATTGGTGAGTGTGGGGAGCCGAAGTCTCCCACTGTTATTGTGTGTGGCTCAATGTGAGTTTTGAGCTTTAGTTATGTTTCTTTTATGAATGTGAGTGTCTTGCATTTGGGGCATAGATGTTCAGAATTGAAACTTTGTCTTGGTGAATTTTTCCTGTGATGAATATGAAGTGTACTTCCCCATCTTGCTTGATAACTTCTGGTTGAAAGTCTATTTTATTGGATATTAGAGTTGTACATCCTGTTGTTTCTTGGGACCATTTGCTTGGAAAACTTTTTTTCAGCCTTTTACTCTGAAGTAGTGTCTGTCTTTGTCATTGAAATATGTTTCTCCTGTGCTGCTAAATGCTGGATCATGCTTGTGTATCCACTCTGTTAGCTTATGTCATTTTATTGAGGAATTGAGTCTGTTGATATTGAGGGATATTAAAGACAGATGATTGTTAGTTCCTGTTGTGTTTGTTGTTGGAGGTAGCCTTATGTGTATGTGCTCTTCTTTTGATTTTCTTGTGATATTATTAATATTGTTTTTCTTTAGTGTAGGTACCCTCCTTGAGTTGGTGTTTTCCCTCTAGAAACCTCGGACAGGTTGGAAAGGTAGATAAATATTGTTGAAATTTGGTTTTGTTTTGGAATATTTTGATTTTTTCATCTATGTTGATTGAGAATTTTGCAGTGTATAGTAGCCTGGGCTAGCATTTGTGTTCCATTAGGGTCTGCATGACCTTTGTCTAGGCTCTTTTATGGTCTCTATTGAGACCATGTCTTCTATGTCTTTTATGGTCTCTATTGAGAAGTCTTTTGTAATTCTGATAGGTGTGCCTTTATGTGTTACTTGACCTTTTTGTCTTTACAGCTTTTAATATTCTTTCCTTTTCTTTCTGGTCCAATCTATTTGGAGTTCTATAAGCTTCTTAAACATTTATGGCCATATCTTTCTTTAGGTTGGGAAAAATTTCTGCTATGATTTTATGGAAGATATTTTGGTCCTTTGAGCTGGGAATCTTTGCTTTCTTCTATTCCTAGGGTCCCTTACCAGTTGCCCTGGGTGCAACAGATCTCCTGGGAGGCCTTTAGACTCTGGGTCTTTAGTGAGCAGACAAGTTGATGATTTACCCCAGCGGAAGGCCTGTTCATGTATAAAAATAGTTACTGTAAGTGAAATTAAGCTCTGAGAAAAGGAAATTATAAAGGTATTTTTGAAATAAATATATTCAGATTTCATGCATTATTGCTATGGTATTATATGCATAGAAAGAATAGCATTTGCTCTTTGATTTTAACCTCATCAATGAACTCTCTCCACCTCAGATTTGTTCAAGGCTTTAAAATATTGTTGTGTATTCAGAGGTCGGTTTTTACAACATAGAAGTGAAAATACAATTGTTTCTCACAAACAACTCGGGCTCGAATCAAATATGGACTTCTTTTGTATATATATATATATATATATATATATATATATATATATACAAAAGATATATATGACACACACATACACACACACACACACACACACACACACACACACACACACACACACACATATATATATATATATATATATATATATATATATATATCATTCTGGTTTTCAAGGGCACTGAGGGATATTTTCATTACTTGAATTTCTTTTGCTATGACAAGATTCCATGACTATGGTGCCCTATTAATGGAAGAGTTTAACTTAGGTTATGTTACTGGAGGCCTAGAGTCTATGATATTAGATTGAAGGCCTGAGCATGAGTAGCTGGAACATTAGCTGAGAGCTCACTCATATCTAGATCCACAGAGAATGAATTTTCAGGAGACTTTTGAAACCTCAAAGCCTATAACCAATGCTACACATTCTACAACAAGAACATATATTCTAATTCTTTTCAAACAATTTCACCAACTAGTGAGTAAGTATCCAAAGATGGACTGATAAGTCTCATTTTCTTTCAAAACACAACAATGTTCTCCTGAGGTATGGTTAGTCCAGAGAATCCTTATTCAAGTTCTAGATCTACTCACAAGTGCTTATTTGAAGAAATAAAAGAAAGCTTCCTGAAAAGAGAGTTTCTTATTGTAAGTTTGTCTTGAAATCATGATGTTACAAGGAAATTCTCAAAGACTAAAATAATATTTATCCATTGTTGACTGATTACTATGTAAACATGTGACTATAATTGTGTTTTTGTGGTAGAGTTCTCAGTCTTTTATATTAAAAATAGTAACATTTCATTGTGCATTCTGTTTTCTACTACTAGACAAATATTCCTAGAATATTTCACTTCCATATGTCTATAAAGATAAATGATATACTTTTTCATAATTATCACATGTCAGAACAAACAAAATGAGGTAACTTTCAAATGTTAACTTTATTTGGTTCAGGATACTTATCACTATGAACTTCCTGGACTACACACCATACCTGCCCAGTACATATATATGGTTCCAATCTAGTTTTTTTGGCTAAAAGCACATTTAAAAAAAATAGACAAAATAATTCCATCTGGAAGTTACAAGACTCTTAAAAATGACAACAACAGAAAATTCTGCTAATATGAAAGGTTATCCAATTCTTTTCATATCTATTTCTTTATTCATCATCATAATCAAACAATTTACCCAGTAACTCAATAAATGCATATAAAGGAAATATAATGGATATGGAATATACAAATGTTTCTTTCATTTTAACAAGGAAATGAAATGATCAATTTATAGAGCACATTTCTATATGTTATTAACTCATGAATATAAAGCAATATTTGTTCTTTCAAATATAAATGATTATTCATTGACATTCATAGTCACTAAATTTTCATGAAGAAACAAAAAGAATTATAATGGATGGAAATTTTTTTTGTTTATTACTATTAAAATACCATAGATATACATTATTTCTTTTACGATGAAAGAATGAAGCATTAGGTCTAAGATTGAGGGAAAGAAACTGAAGGAGAAAAAATGAGATGGAAAGAAGATGAGAAGACAGAAAAAGGTGGATTCACAAGGTTCAATATTTCTGAAAGCATTTGAAACATATGTGGCCTGGGAGAAAATCATCATATAAAGTAAAAATTCCATTCATGTATAGAGAAATAAACTATGCCTTGAAGAAATATTGGTTCACTCATGAAAGTAACTACTTTTTAATTCACATGAATTATATTTCTTATTTCAAAGTTCTTTATTACATGTTGAGCGGGAGAATTTACAAAGATATTACTTATACACAGTCTAATTTATCCAATTGGCATATCCTTGATAAATTGTTGAGGATAGAATATTTAGGTCAGATAAGAACAATATTAAACTAAGAGATTTATATAATCTTGTATAAAAATGCCAGATTTAAGAAGCCAAGTGCTTCTTTCATAATTGAAATCAAGGTATTTCTGCAGAGAATCATTTATTAAAACTAAACTACTATTCCAATAAAGCATTAAAATCACTGCATAGAAGGCCCCTTGGGCAGCACTCTGAAATAACAGTGAATTGCTATTCTAATCCTCAATGGAACATTTTAATAAGTGTGATAAATGACTCACAGAGCACTTCTGATTTCAATGTCAGTGGAATTAGAATCAGACAAAGGCTGGCCCTGCTGATGGATGTGGAGGACTTTCCAGGTAAACACTTTGCAATGTCAGGACAATACCGGCTTCTGGAACATTCAGAGACAGAATTTATGTCCATTTTTCAACAGACTGCCTCGGGGTAAAAAAAATATAGGCAGAATGCTCCTCTTGCTTTAACAAGTAATATACTATCAAATTCTATAACCCTTCAAAATGACATAAAACACAAAATATAAATGTGTAATGTACAAAAATAAAACCTATATTCAGAGACATGGCATTACATGTATATGGTTCTTGGTAGAAAGTTTTTTTGAGACATGTCAGCCATGAATTGAAATTCTGAACAATTTGCCCTTATTTTCAAAAGGTGTTTTTCTTTATGTTTCCCAATTATGTGATGCTAACATTCTACTTCTAATATGTACAATATATTCAGGCAAGATGTGTTAGCTCTATTTGTTTTAACATTGAATACAGAGTCAGAAAGAATTAGGATACTAAGAATTAAGAAAAAATATGATACCATAAACAAATTAGTAAATGCTAACACTCAAATTTTAAAAATCTTTTCTATCCACATTCTTTCCAATGGTTATTAGATGCTATTTTATATGTTCAAAATAAAACAAGCTTTTTATTGATTTATTTTTGACATTTCTACATTACCATTGTATTTACCTATTGTAGAATAAACATGCTGATATACAAGAAACATCACTTAATTATATATTTAACTTTCATATAACTTAAGATAACTAACATCTAGAAAATGTATAGTTACAATGAAACTACTAAGTCCAAACAACATATTTATGGATGAAAGCTTAAAACACTATAAAAATCAGAGATATTCTGAATTAAGTTCCTTTATATTTATAAACAAATAACTAGAACACAGTAAGTGTTAAATGGTTTTGTGAATATCAATGATTTTAAACATAATCATATTAATAGTAATATTAAACTTCAAGTGGCATTGTTAATATTCAAAGTCACTGGTTTGCAAATTTTAAAACATACACATTAAACTATTTGAGATTTCTGTCATATGTAGGCTGTGATACATACTGTCTTCAGGTAGGCTCTGAGTTGCTATATTTCTCTTAAACTAACAGCTCCAGCTCTTGAGTGGGTCAAAGAATAAAACAAGGGAAATATCTTTCCTCTCCTAGAATTAATATATAATAAAGTATCTGAGGCATGAAAATTAACTACGTGTTGATCAAAACTTTAGTAATTTATACTATAAGAAAAGGCTTTCCTCTGTTGTGTTTCTGTGTGTCCACCAGTCTTTAACACCCTGTCCCATCAATATAATTCACACAACTTACATATGTTTGGTTTCTGTTTCACAGAAGAATGTACTGACATATTCAGTAATTTAACTTTGAAATACATCATTATGAAAATAACAGTATAAGGCAAGCTTCTCCTAAAACTTATAAACGTATCAAACATTGTTTTAAAACTTAAATTTGAAATTCTCGGACACTTATTTATGTAGAGAGGGTGGGTAATGAACAAACAGGAAACAATAGGACTAAGACTGGCAGTCATATAAACAAGCTCAGCCTGCGCAGGGGGCAAAGTATATTACAGTATAGAGCTGAAAGAACCCAAAGAGAAATCAATAGTTCATTAACATAAATCCAGAGTCAGACTGTGCAATAAATATGACTGCTTCAAACCAAACTGAAAGAGCAGAATTTTCAACAACTGGATTCATGCAACAAATATTATTACAGTTTGTTTTCTTACACATTGCTGCATTTCAAAGGAATAAGATCCAGTTGTGAATGTGAAAATACATAAATGAGGATAAAATACGGAAAATTCCTTTATTTTTATAAAAGTAATTTATACTAAATGGTTGATTTGCTTTTAAAAAATAGTGTCAAGAAGCAACAGAGAGTGGTAGTGTTTTTCCCATCATTGAAACACCCGAGTTGCATTTCAGTCTTTGTTTTCAGCCTTCTAGATTTTATGCATGTAGTCCCCCATATGTCACCCTCCAACAGCATTAACAGTATAAACAGTCACTTCCTTTAGTGCTCATAATTTACATTAATGAAATGATGCATGTAAGATATGTAGACTCATTGCTAGAACATGTCATGTCTTTAATAAATACTATTCTTCTGAAGTCAGAAGTCAAGGACTTGATTTATAAAATGAATTTCAGCTTTTTTATTTAATAACAATGGTGTTTTAACTTGTATAGTTCTTTCAACTTGAGAGCATATTTACGAGATATGAATGATTTTATATCTCTCTCTATATATAGATATATATATATGGCTAATATTTAAGAATAATTCTTATAAGCATGTGTTATAAGTGCCAAAGTTATTTGAATTCACTAATTTCTTCTAATAATTCACCATCAAACAATTCAGTTTATAGATTCATTTTATAAAATCTCATTCATATCATGTTTCTAAGACTGTATATTTTAAAGAATTTGTATGAATTAAAAGCCAGTGATGTCTGTATATCTGATAATTACTGATTAGAACTGAAAGAAAAAGAAATGCAAACAAGTAAATGTTTCCACCCCGTAAGATCACACATCAATGCCAAAGTTGTGTTATGTCCTTTTGTCATCGTAAATTATGCTATTTTACTTTTTAAAGTGGAGAATCATTTTATTTTATCCTTGTGTCCTAATAGAGGAAATAGATTGAATTTAAAAGTAGATTATTCCTGATTCTATCTCTTTCTCATGTTTCAAAAAAGAAAGGAAAATAAAAAGAAAAGAAAAAAGTATAGCAGATGCCTTTTTTTCCTTTAGAGTCAGTGTAGAGTAAGACAGTCAATTAGAAGTTGCTCCTTGAAATTTTTACAAGGATCTCTGAAGATTAACCAAAAAAAAATGACCAATAAGAAAAGGGTCTACAGAGTATAAACTGCTTTAAGGTAAAAAAACACATTTAACATGAACAGGAAAAAAAATATCTGAGAGAGAGTTTATCAGTAAAGAAAAGGAAGATCAGAAAGGAGGGAGGTTAAAGATCAATCTCCACAGCATCCTTTATTTCACTGAAGTGAAATCAAGTGAAATCATGAGGGAAGAACCCAGAGTCATTTCTAGATACAGTCAAATTTTTGTTGTCTCTTGTCTCTTGGGAAGAGAAATAACACATTGATTACATTTACTGAACACATATAACCAAGAGTTATGGGCATGACTAAGGTCAAGGATGTAGAGTTTAGAGAGATAAGAACAGACATGTACAAAAATTATGTGAGAAATTTCATAGCGCTAAAATATTGCATATGACCACTTAAAGAAAAATAGTTTACAGTTCTAAATATTCCAATTAAATCATTTTAATCTAATTATTAAATAATCCACATATTAAAAATAAAAACACTGAACAGAAATACCTCCCACAAAAATACCTATTCTTCATTAGAATTATTTAATGTGGCCCTTAATTTTATTTCTTGTCTTGTAGTTGCTTATATCCATGTCTAGACAAAATGATCATGAACAACCTTCTTAGCTAATAGAGTGTTGTTAACCATTTATTATAAATTTGACCCATATGGACAATTTAAGAGAAAAAAGAAGTTAAATATGACAATGGAGATGTGCAATAAAAACTTCATTCAAATCTGAATAAATGCCATATTCTTGAATTCATTTCCTGTTTAGTTTCATAGTAGCATGTATGAAAGTATGGCATACTTACAGAGTATCTTCCTGACAACTAGTTAAAACAAAATAAGAAAACAAAAGACAAAAACCATAGTTGTGTTTTTAAAGCACAATTAAAAACAGTACTTTAAAACACATTTTTCAAAGATTTGGAGTTGGTTTGAAAAAGATTTGTCACAATTTTTACTTATCTATCAGACAATCAAAAGTAAATTCCAAGTATTTTCTTTACATAATAATTTACATAAGTGTGAAGCACATATCTGACTATATTTGGTATGACATGTTTTAATAGTTAAAAAAAATCATAACCCAAATATGTGAAGCTAACACTTTATTATATTTTCATATTTGGGATAAGTTTCATCAGATAATAATATGCTGTAATATTGTGATGTTTTAATCCACTTGGAAAGATCAAATACTTAGACTCAATTCAAATTTTATTAAATGAATTTATTGTTACTACTAGCAGAAGGAAGGCAGTCTTACAGGCAAACATGCAATACAGAAGGAGGTCTAAAGGTTTATGAAAAAATGGATATCAAAAGTAGACATTGCAGTTATCAGTGGAACCCTTGGCTGGGAAAGATAATTGTTTTATTCCATCCGTTGTTTCTCTTTTCTGTTGATTGGTAATAAAAGACTTCTTTCCTGTCTCAGAGAAATAAGGCAGTTTATGAAAGCAGATAAAAAAAAGAGTTAAACACTTCTCAACAAGACCACCATTATCCTATTTTGATCTTACCTGAAGTCCATCAGGATCTCATATGCATTCCAGAGCACAGGTCAATGACACTTCAGGAATGCCTGATACCACATAATTTGGGGGAGGGGGGACATCACAGGACATTCAGTATAAATTATTACACAGGATTGAACACTCTGGGGGAAATGTCACTAATAATGCCATGAGGTTATGGCTGCCTGCCCTATCCCCACAATGCCACTTTTTGACAATGTACTGTCATGATGAACTTGTAGGATAAAACCACAATGAGATGCAGCTACATATACATTAAAATTTTTACATGACTAAATGAAGCCAAGACTAGAGAAATAAAGAATGGAGAAACTCAATACATAGGACAGCATATGTACACACTTATGGAATTCAGAAATTATGTTCATTTCTCTTAATGTTAAACATTGTTTTACTATATTCTATGACCTTTGAGCTTTCAAGAACATATCTCCATTAGTTAATATGTGCCAATGAAAGTCTACACATTAATGTTCAAGATAACTTTATCCATAATCATGAAAATTGAAACAAGTCTGTCTTTCAGTACATGAGCAGGGGAAGAACTATGGCTCATAACACAGTGAAATGCCTTTTGATATGCTCTCAAGTCACTACCACACATAGAGGGAATTAAGTTCCATCTTGTTTAGGGAAATAGATTGTAAGGGACATACTGTGTATGATTCCAAGGTATGATATTAGTGTAAATATAAGGCCACCCAAGTAGAAAACTAATCAGTCACTGCCAGAAGTACAGTTAGAAAGATAAAATACATAGAAAATATGAGAAATTTTAGGGTTTGGACAAGCATTCTAAATGACCCTACTATGGTAGAATCAAGTATATGTTCATAGCAATAGAATTCTAAAACAGAAACAATGAGTTTGAAGGACAAAGAACGTTAGTATTGGCTATGAAATTTAATATCATCCAGGGCTGCCATTTCACTCAATGGATCAAATACACCACACTATTACAGTTTTTGATGATAATTGAAGTTGCTTTGGAGAATTGAAAGCTTACAAAACTGTATTTTTTCAATCATTTCCTTGGCACACCTGAAAGTGCTTTGAAGTCCTGTCATTATGTTGTTCTACTTTCTGCTGGTTTCCAGAGGTTCAGATGAGAATCCATTTATCAGTTGATCTTAGTGCAGTGAGGTCCAGGCTGCACTCCTTTGTTCAGAATGTACTTTATATTTCAGCACTCTAAGTGTGTCTTTTATACATGTGTTTATTTACAACTGTCATGATTTATACCTACTTTGTTTTCAAATTATTGCTTACTTTCTCTTATTGTATTTTTCTTTTATCTTCCTTATACAAGTTTTATTTTTTAAATCTTTTATAAATGGTCTATTTCACTTTTGAAAATTTCAAATATCTAACTTTGGTTTGCTCTTTGTCCTTGTCAGGGAGTTTTTTTGCCACTGATCGACTTTTGAGGATGTGTCGGTTTTTTTTTCAATGTATACTTGATTGTATTCATTAAGCAACTTTTACATATCTATCTTGTCTATTGATTTTATCTTTGACAACTCAAATCTCTGCTTAGAATTTTAGTTTCTGTAAAACATAATTTTTTATATCTTCAAAGTTGAATTTCCATTTGATTCTACTTGGTTATATTTTCTTATTAATAGTAATTTTATTTCTAATAATTAGTAAACTAGGTCCAGTATCATTGATAGATCTAGCAATAGTAGACATTATGTCTTTTTTTTTCTTTTGACATTTTGGAATAGCTGTTTTGAGGTATTTTGTTAAACAATCTGAGATAATGTATTTGGTTATATTTTCTCCAACATAACTGGCACAATGTTATGCTATATTAGTATTTCATCTTATTTTATAAAATGTTATCTATTTTACAGAAACTATGTATTTCTGTATTTAACTCTTATCTTGCTGAATGACATTGTTGCTATGCTTTTATTTCTTTCTCTATTAAATAATTGGTATTGGCACATTCACAAATTGTCATTTTTCAGTGGTGGAAGGCGACAATAGCTCCAGACTTTGTTTAATGGGTTGGTTGTTTTAACCTGAAGACTGATTGAATGAAAGATTTCACTATTCTTATAAAGCTTAGGCATCAGTTTATGATTTTACAGACTAGGTGTTTAACAATCTTTATACAGTATTGTGTGTAATAGCTGTTGATCTAGCAATAAAGGTAGGAAACATGCTTTGTATGTTTTCAGCTCTGTTTTGTCAGATTTTCTATAGGACCCTTAAAAGTTTCCTGCTTCTATGTAAAACAGAGCAACAATCATGAGTGAGAGGTTGGTGCTGGCCTTCTTTTCACTCCTGTTTAGTGATTTATCTTTTGGGAAAATTGTCGCAAATTTAGCTGCTATATCTGCCAGGGGCAGTCTTTGTCTATATATCTGAGGAAAGTTTCAGCCATCATCAGTGCTGGTGATGTAAACATGATCTCATCATACATATTTCAAACTTTTGTATAAGGCTGATATTTTATTATTTATATAAAATATCTCTGTTACAATTCTTTTTATAAAAATATATACAATAAAAAGAAATATTTAATGTGTTTTAATTAAATGGTTACTTTGATGCAATAAAAATAGGGAAAAAAGAAAAACTTATAGTGAAAAACAAAAGAGATACTCATAAGTAAAACTCTCAAGAAAGGTAAGAGGATAATAAAGAAAAATGTTTTGTAAAGATGGATCAATTTTATTTTATATGTTCATTGGTACTTTATATTGCTTTAGGTTTTAGATGTGGTAGAGGAATTTACAAAAAAAAAATTGAAAAGTCAGTCTTATTGTTCCAGAGCATCAGCATCTCCATGACACATGGCTACAACAGGATAACTGGGAGGAATCCTTTTGGGGGTCAAATATTTAAAGTGTCACAGAAGCCAAGGACCTCAAACCAGACAATGACTCATTGAAATAAACATTTGCAGGTGAAGTTGTGTGTGGATAAAGGATTATACTGTGGGACACACTGTGACATATTAAAACTTTTATGATGAGATGTATTTCAATGCTTTGGTGTGTGTGTGTGTGTGTGTGTGTGTGTGTGTGTGTGTGTGTGTGTGTGTGTGATTACGTGTGTGTTATTTTTGGGGAGGGGTAAGATTGCCAGAGTGAAGGGCAAATATGAAGAGAAGGTGAGGTAAGTGAGGCCAGGGTGCATGATGTGAAACTGACAAAAGAATCAATAAAAAAGTAAAAAGAAAAAAAGTGAAAGTCATTAAAGAGGTAACAATAACATTTGATTAGTATTCAAAGGTCTGATTAACTTTATATAAATTTCCAAGTTTGAATCTTCCCTATTGACTTAGAAGTAGACATACTTCAAGAGGTAGTAGTTTTAGATGGTTTGTTACATGAACTAGCTGAATAAATACAGAGAAATCACTAAAAGTGACAATGTTAAAGAACATTATTGAAGATGTTGCTAAAGTATAAATGAAATAATTACATTAAGTGAATTACAGTTACTTGTGTTTACTCATCACAAATGATTAAATTACTGTCTTTTACTTTTTCCAATTTTTCATAATTGATTTCATACTTTCACAAAACAAAATTCTATTCATTACTGTATAAAAACAAACATGAGTCTCTTTTAGGCATAGAAATTAAGGCTATTATGCTTATGTATATATTAATGCTTGTATGCCACAATAATATAGAATAGATATGTCTTGTTATGATATTTTATAGTTGTTGACTAAGGAACAGAGTTAAAATAATGTGGGTACAATTAGCAATGGGTAATATTCAAGTCGTGAGAATGATACAGATTCTACAGTTCATATACTAATCCCTCTCTGTGGCAGGAATAACACATTCAACCTCTTTAAATCTTCCCTCTTTTGTTGCTTAGGCAAGCCTTGATTCAGTTCCATTACAACTTTTAACACGTTTTGATCTTATCCCTATACTTGGTTCAGGAAACCTGTTAGTGTATGATATTCTACAATCACAAAAATGTGTACATGAAGACTAATATCATCTGATATATCCTGTGTTACTGGTGAACTAATATTCCCATGGACTACAGTAGCTTTGCAAAGAAGATTGTGTGCTTATGCTCACCTATAGAAACTATTTGTATCAGATATCAAATTAATTGAAAATCACTTAAATAATGACAATCACTTCATGCAGTACACTATGCTTATTTATTTTCACAGACATGTGAAAAGAATATCTATCTACATAAGACATGTAGTGGTTAATATTTAAAAGCATTCAGTGATAAATTTAGGACTTCTCATTTAAAGGACAGAAACTCTGTGAACTTTGAAAGCATATGTCTTCATTTGCATATTCACTGTAAAATGAAATAACTGAAAAATGCACATACTAACCAGCATTTTTGTATTTTAAGTCCAATACTTTCATTGGAAGTAGAACTTTCTTAAAGGTGAAAACTTGTCTGTCAGTTTCTTCCATTTCCTAGAAGATAAATGAAAATTTTAATTAAATATCTAATTCCAAAATGACATGACAGCTTATTTTAGACCAACTAGCAATTTTCTTGAAAGTTTAAGATTAGTTTTTTTATTAATTTATCAGCCTCAATTTCTGAAATGGAAAATTATAGTAAAATTAATTTATCAAAGTTGACCTAGAATTTTTTAAATGTTTTAGAGAATATATAGTATATATCCAGGAAAAAATTAAACCTATCCACTATAACTTCTGAAATGTAAAAATCTACTTCCATGTCTTATCATCAGAAATTATTCTTCTCAGCCTTCGTTAATGATAAAATAGCTTGTATCAACACAGCAACTATGAAAATTTATATTCTCACCTAATATAATCATGGAAACATCTATGGTCTGAGAGAAAGTGAGGATTAATATAGACCATAGTAAAATTTTGCATATGCAAATTATTGGTTACAAATCTTAGCCTTTAAATTTTTCTCAAGCAATATTTCACTAGGAGCAGAATTAGGAAGTTAAAATTGATAAAAATATCAATACACGATATCAAGACACAGAAGAAATTAGTAATTCTAAAATAAGAGGTTTCCTGTTCAGAGGAAATGGAAACTGAATGAAGTTAAGGGCTCCATTGCAATAGCCAAGTATTTCTACAGTTGAACAAAATTTGTAATCAGAATCTATAAGCAGTCCCAGTCTCAAAAAAGATTAGTGTTTTGAATAATTTTTCTGCTTATTGTCTGCTTATCTATTTGAAGTAATTGCATCATTAATATCTATAGAGCAGTTAAATCTCACTGACAGGAATTTAAGGTTTTCAATGCTTCATACCCATGTCTGTAACTGCATGCACTGACTGCCTCAAAACTTGACGTGGGGCACTTTATTGCTGAATTCATGAAGAAAGAGAGGCAAAATAAAAAATAGAGGATGAGACAAGAAAGTAGCACTGGTCGAAAAAGACAAACAAGAAATTGCAGAATTTGATAAACAAAATCCAGATGCAACCCAGTGTATGTTGTGAGAAAACTGACAGTTTTTGGCAATTTACCTAAGCTCTCCATAAGAGACTGTGTCTGTTGTACACAGTCTGCTCCACATAGATGTATGACTGTTGCAGCATAACTTAAACAAATGAAAGAAAGAATGAAGAGAACATTAGGTTACTGACTTTGTCTTATTTTCCAAGGTACAAATTATAAAACACAGCCAGAGTAGTAATGACACTTGTTGTGGGTAGAGATAAAAATGACAAAGTTCATTTAGTAATTTACATTAACCTTACAGATCATTTCTGAGAGCTGTTTTAGAAATATTTTAGAAATATTAATAGTATCATTGCAGTCACTGATTCTGTTGTGTATAATTTTCAATTTCACTCTTAGATTTTAAAGCTTTATATAAATATAGCACCTGCCTTAATAAACTAAGATTTACTAGCATATTGCTTAAGTTTTTTGATATTTCTAATATTTATTTCATATTTATAGCTTTTCCTCAACATTCTTTTCTATCATAATATCTGGAGCCACCATACATATGGAGAAAGGGCTGCTTAGCTTCCCATATTGTGTGGCAGGCGTTCAGTATGAAACAATTAGGTATTGCTGAATATTTTCTTTGCTGTCTAGGCTTTAGAGTGCTACAGTATCTTCTCAAGGTTTCAGTAGGTCTCCAGATTTTGTGAGTGGAATTAGGAAAGGTGAGGATAGAGAATAGCAAACTATTTTATGACTCCACAGTAACCTTGTCTAAGGTGGTATTTACTGGGCTTCATCATTATAAGTATTACTTGTTATATTCTTTCTGTATGCCACCTTTAAATGAATATTATCACTGAAAACAATCACTTACTGATTCATATAAGGAAAATAATTTAATTATTTTTAGATCTACAAAATAACTACAAAAATAAGTTGGTATTTTAATCAAGTTTCCTGAAAGGTTAAAAAACACATATTTTCTTCTTAATACTTTATGTCCTATTCATTCATTTTCCTACATTAATTACTAGAATATACCTGTTGTTTTACAAATAATCTAATTTTAATCATTATTTTTGCATGTCCATTTGTGACTAATAAATTGATGTGAATATATATCAGAAAAATATTTTACATCGGAATTTCAGTGGTTTGAATAATAAACCACATCCTCTATTTGATTCCATATGTAGGGATGCCAAGAAGAGTTTCATATTTCAGCAATGTAATGATACCGTATACAGTGCCCTAGTTTTTATACATTTGTGATATTTTTATTATCCTATTGCTGCCAGTATCTTCACCCACAATTGTGTCATAAATAAATCATGGTATTTTTCAAAGAATCAAGTCAATATCACCTCCTACAAAATATTTGACTGTGAATCTATTTAAATGATCTCTTTCATTGTATACTTCCAGAATAACTATGCATTTCAGAGATACTCTGTGTGTTTATTGCATGTTCAGTACTGCCTATTCAAAATGTCCAAGAAATGTAATATATATTTTTCCAATGGGAAAAGGAATACACATACATTTTGAAAAGCAAACAAACAAACATGGTTTGCTTTCTGTGAACTCACATGTAGGTGTTTAGGAGTTGAGGAAAATGAATTTATGGGATGCAGAAAATAGAGATTCTCTTGACTTCTTCAAGGAATAGGTAGAATATTGACAAAAAAATAATTTATTTAATTTTCTGTTTTTTTTAAAAATTATACTGTGATTAAATCAGAACCAAGATCTAGTACTGATAAAATTATACTGATGTAGTACTGAAGTTAGCACCTAGCACATTTGATCATAGTGACGTTTTATATAATAGAGCATATGGAAACAAAGAGTAAAAGCCAAGCATAATCCTGACCTTGGGGTTTCTCTGGAATGTTGAAATATCTTTAAGTTTGGACATATAAATGTTTAAGCTAAGTTTTTTGTGACACTTGCTTAATGATTAATTAATACATTTTGATGTAAAGATAGCTCCATTTCTGACTTGAGCTGATCTTCCACAGATTCTTGGAACCCTTGGCACAACATAAAACACATAGCATTTTCCTATGGGGAGAAGGAGAACAACCCCTATATATTTGTACATTTTTGTATATGGAATCTTTGGGTACATTATATGACAATGGGGAGTGAATGCAGTAGATGTAACAGAGTTTTCTAGTCAATTAGATCACACTGGATTATTTGGTGATAAATTTAAAGTGATACAAATTTAAAAATAAAAATACAGAAAATGATGACAGGAGTATCCATGTACACTGATATTGGAAGAGCCTTTTCACCAGTTCCTACGAGTTAAAGACAGAAGTCAGTTGCTAAATTTGTGGTAAAAGTCTTTTGGAGTAAGATAAAGGAGTAAAATCAACCATCCAGATCTTGTAAAAGATGCTAGACAACATCATAGACTTGGAATTTAGCTGAGAGACATTTTGTACATTTATTTTCTAAATCATGAAATAATAATTTTGCAAGGCTGTAAAAGACCCAAATTGTTTTATTTTCCCTGGAAAATTTCATAAGAGCTACTTTTTTGGTGGCTTTTTTTGCCAACTTACACAAAATTAAAATAATTGATATGACACTTGTTGAAGAATAAATATTTTTCTTTCTACTTATTTTAAAATATTAGACAAAAACTTTTGTAGTTTCTATGCAGACATATTTATGCAAACATTTATAAGCTCTGACAAATAGCAACCAATTTTAGCATTGGATAATTAGAAATATTTTATAAATGTTATAAATTACAGTCACCAATAGATGTAACAAATTTGTTAAAGGAAAATTTGCCAGTTAGAGATAACATGGTTAGCCAATTTAAAAAACAAAAAGCAAACAAAAATACTCCAGCTCATTATGATTTATTTGAAAAAATAAAATTCTGATGATAATTGTTGAAGCAGTTGAGAAGTATTGGCCTTTATTAGAAATAAATATAAAGTAAAATTTCTTCTCTTCACCAAGTAAGAAAAATGGTGAGAAAAAGCTCACTGTGTTTATTTTAGCACTCACAAAAGCAGCTAAAATTGCTGATTTTGCCTGTCTAAAGCATTTGCCTCTGATTCCCCCTTACTCAAAGCAGAGAGGTACATTTATATATATTTTCCTCTTGTTTCTGGTTGAAAAAATCTAGAGCAGAACACAGTTTACATCTTGCATTTCTCTTTTGCTTCTCCGACACAGTTCCATACTCTATATTTGATGTATCATTCTCCAAAAGAAAGCAATCCTCATCTCTAAAAAAATGTTATACATAAGGCTGAGCTCTGCTTAGTGTACCCAGAATAAAACTTTAAGAAAATGAGGTCAGATGGAAAAAATTTATGACAACTCTATACACATAGGAATGAAATGAAAAGAGATGCATAATTCTAGGTGGCCTTGGGTGCTATTAAATTATTTAAAACATAATTTGTTTGAATATATAAACATGGTATGAAAATTCATAAGTCTTTTTTATGTCTGGATCCCTTTGACAAGCTGATGAAAATTATTGAAACTCTCTTTGGAAATCACACACAAAAACTTACATATGCCTCCATATCCAAATACATCAATTTGGCAGATCATTTAGAGGAATGCCTAAAATATTTGTTCATTGCAGATTCCTATATATGTAACATCACTTAAATAAGATTATTAGTTTAAATGAATGTTAGCTACTTTTGTGTCACTTAATATTGATTTGAAAACTGAATTGCTATATTACATTTGAAATAAAAACTACTCTCAAATTAACTAAAATTTTATTAGTTATATCATCACAAATGTATGAGTTAGTTTCATATTTTTTCTAAAAGGAATTACCCAACAGGAATGCAGAAATTATTCAAGATTTTGAGCCCAGTGTTATTATAGTGGCTTAGATAACCATAAATGATTGAATAATGCAGAACTCCTGACAAGAGATTAAGATCACACATGAAAATAGACAGTTATAAAAGAATAAACCATGTCATTACTGGTGTAAATTGAAAGATGCCTGTAGATTTTTGTTTCCCAGGAATTGTAGGATTATATCCTTACTGTAAAATCAACCATCCTAGGTCACCATGACTCTAGATGTGGTAGGTGCTGGGAGAATGGTGTCAATAAGTGAGTTGGATTAATGTCTCAAACTATAGTTAATTTATACTTCATGGGTTATGAAAGGTCACATTAATAAAATTCTCATGAGTCCAAGCTGCATTCAGTACTAGGAAAAGCTCCAAGTGCCAAAACATGTTTTACAATAGAAGCAAATAAACAAATAACAGCAATCAGTTGTAATAGACAATGTGAAGAAAACCACATCCCTAACTGCTAGACCTGGGAGAAACAAAAAACTATATTCCATGTTTTGAAGAAATTGAGGTCATTTTGTGTGTGTGTGTGTGTGTGTGTGTGTGAGTGCTCTCACAAACAATCAATATTGTTTACTCATGACTCCATTCCTGGACTGTGTTCCAAAAATCCTATACCATATATTGAACCATAAAAATCATATAATTAGGTTATATTTAGGAACACTTACATATACACAAGAATTCATATAACAGAAAATAATGATTAAAGAGGCTATAACATTTAAAACAATGAAGAGTATATGGAATAACATAGGAAGAAAAGACAAAAAGGAATGATGGAATTATACAAATAATCTCAGAAATATCAGGAAAGAAACAAAATCAATAATTCTGAGCAAAATGGTGATGTTCAAAGAAACTAATCAACTCTCACTCTTTTCAGAACTCACATCACAGATTTAATTGCTCTCCAAAACAGGTTATGCAGCCGTACAAGACTTAAATTGATCATTTTGACTACTGTCATTTTGGAATACCATGAGCATATACACAGATTTGTCTAGAATTCCTGAGATTCTGTCCGTATTCCTTTAATGTGCTTTTTTCTCTGTGCTAGAACAGTTCTGACATTCCTTAGCTGAACATTTGGAAACTCAGTGTCTTTCAAGACAATCTTCAGCTCAATATCTTCTTCTCCCACCCAGGAGTATAGACAGTAAAATATATTAGGAAGCATTTAGTACACTACTTAATCTTGAGAAGTTTTCTAGATTACATAAGAGTACACAGTAAGGAAAGTGTTTTATTAATCACTGAATTATGAACAAATGTAGTAGAGATTATTTTATCTATTTTCATTTATAAGGCAAAAATGTCTAATTTTTGAACTTAGACTGTTATAACTACATGTTTAGGCATGTATTAGTCTATGTTAGGTGATACAAAAGTAAATGAAGTTTAATATGTGTACCTGTTGTATGTGAGAAAAATAATCCAAAGAAACCACTTTACTTTTCATCTTATTGTCAGAATCTACCATTAGAGTGGAATTACACCTTTGTAGGACCCATTTATGTAAGTTTCTTTTTTGTTCAGTCCATTAACAAATCAAATGTCTTATTTTCATTATGAGAATATTTTCAAAGGACTGTAAAATGCTTTTATATTTAAAACATGCACCAGCTTGATGAACAAAAGCAATTAATGACCACCTTTCTAGTACCACAGTAACACAAATTAGAAATCATAGTTACAATGCATTCTTAAAGACAAGACAGATTTTTACTTACTGTAATCATTTATAACAAGTCAACCATAAAGATCCTTACCATTGTTTTAATGTAACAATTATTTCATAATGCTTTATATTATTGCAGTTATTAGAAGAATTTCACCATCTTTGACATATTGTTGATAGATATACTATAATATTTTATGTTAGATACATCATAAGCATTTCAATCAGCACAATAATTATTACAGTGTGTGTGCTTCAGTAGTCCTATAAGAACTGCCTTAATTTTTATTTTAACCTTTTGAGTTACACTAGAAAAAATATTACTGTTTAGTTTCTTGAAAAAAAACTTCCTTTGTATTTTTTTAAACTGACCTATCTATCTTTGTCAAACTAGCTCATTTTATTAAAGTATACATTATATAATAGCTCATTATAAAATATACATTATAAAATATACATTACATATATAATCACCAAAATGATAATAAAATATCATTTTTGTTAAAAAACACTAGCACAAATATTATAAGAAACCAAGAATAATCTGAATATCATAAAAAATCCAAGTTAATCTTGTCATGGGTTCATGCCCATAATCCAAAATTTCTAGAATTTGATTGAGGAAGAATCAGATTTCTGAGGCCAGAATGGGTGACAAAACTGGATGTACTTCATTAAAATAAAAGTCAGTAATTACTAATGTACAAGAATATTAATCAACTATGCAGGCTATATCACATAAACCAATATAGTGAATCCTATTCATATATATAGATTCTATTGTCTTTAATCTGAAGAGGCTAAAAAGCAAGGGACACTCTGGCCATTATGGTGCCTCTGTAGCCTCAACCTCATACTGAAGCCAAAATGATTCCATGAGAGTTACTGATATTCAGTCTATATTAGAAATACAAAGGAGCTTCAGTCTGATGTCAGAAAAACATGACAGCAATGGGATTATTAGTGAGAAGAATGATGAACTCAACAGCAAGATGGAAAGGAAACATATAGATAAACACACAAAAGACAATGACCTCACCTCAGAGCTTCTTTTACCTGATGCTCACCAGAAAGGTCTATGTACATTGATAGTAACTCTTTCTATAACCTCATCAAGGAAATCTCTGAAAGGTGCCCCAGCAGTGTATATTTTGTTTGATATCAGATACCATAAGGTTGAGAAACAAGATTGACTTTACAGTGTGACAAATTAGAAATAAATACTTTGTCAACAAATAGTTATTATTAATGAATATGACTCATAGAAGAAAAGGTTTTCTCTCCCCTGTAACATTTTTCTCAGCTATATATTATAATACTAATTAGAGGTTACCAGCTGAAACACAGTTGGTCCAAAGACTCTAAACTCCTCAAACTAATAAAACTATACATATGAACTAAACATATGCTAGTTAACTATTCTTGTAAACCCACAACAAATATTTCAGATAATGCTAGTCTGAATGTGACTGCAAAATATTTTCTTAAAACAGCAAGCAGTGAATGAACAATGAATTTTCCATTATTCTGGTGGCCCTAACTGTACATGGATTCACACATACAAAAGCACATTCTTATACAAACTAATGTATATTTAACTTCCTAAAAAGTATGAAATCTACAGTTTAAAGATCTGAGTGACAGTGAAATCAGAAAACATTGTGTTATGTAACATAGAATACCATAGTCATAGAAAATCAAAACATGTATAATGCACTCTAGAATTTATTAAGTGAGATTTAAAATAGTAACAAGAGGCAAATCACACCTGAGTTGCTAAGAGCCTTGTGGTCCTTGAGGCTGGGTCCTTTGGAAGTAAGAGTAGTCTTAGGATTGCTCTATAAAAAGACAATGAATTTAAAGTTGTTTCTTCTGTGTAGCTATAATACTACTGAGATCAGAAGAAAAGGTCAAGTGAACATACTTAAAAGATAAGAAAGACGGCAGTGTTTTTCAGACAGTCTCTGGCTATTCAGACAATTATGTTTGATAGTCAAAAGAAATTTCCTTCTTTTCTGTCCTAAATATCCAATATAAACTCAAACATTTTATTGAAATTCTATTTTCTATTCACAAATGTAATAGCACTACTTTGGGACAACTGTCTCTTCCATATCAAAATTGAATTAAACTAAATCCATAAATTTTACTTGTAAATTTTAAGTCTATTGTCCAATAAGTAAATGAACTATCGTCCAATAAATAAATACCTATCAAGTATACATGCTAGTGTTCTTTGTCTTCTTGTATAACACATGTCCTTCAGGCAACTATGATTTAAGAAAGACATGCATATAAAACATATACATATTACTTACGAATGCTTCGTTACTTAAGAAAACATATTACTAAAAATGTATTTCTATACTTTCACTGAAAGCAATCTAAGTATTTCAGATACACTCTGCTAAACATTTTAAATCTTTGCTATCATTAGCCTCTTTAACTATAAAAGAAAATTTCTGCTTAATTATAATCTTGAAACTGAGCATGAAAGAAGAATTAGAAATTAGTCTCCTGTTGTGGAATGCCTACATGAAAGAATCTCAGATCATTTTTCCGTTATTCACCTTAGGTTTTGATCATTGATGTGTGCTTCAGTTTCTGTAGCCACTAAATTTTATGTTCTCTTCTTTCATCTCTTGACCAGATGCTGTTTCTTTTAATATCAGTGAAGCTCACATTACTTAAATTACCATTTTCACAGTTAACATTCACCCCAAATTACCTGTAATATGTCAAATCTTCATAACTAGGATTATATTGAAAATGGATTATAGGCAGACAACAGTTTCAAGACCTGTCATTCATCTTCTCTTGAGAGCTCATTAACCTTTAAAGGTTTGTACATGATTCCATAATTATCTTGCAATAAGATTTTTATTTCGCTTCTATTTCATCAGTTTGGCCCTTTGTGTGGCTGACAGGCAACGAGGCTGACATTAACTCTTTGAACTGCCAAAGTCCTTGGCAACACAGAAAGAAAGTATACAAAGTAAAAGTATTTCCGTAGCCACTATCCACAGTTAGAGTACTACATTTAGATACAGAAGGAATTTTTAGGATTTTATATAATAATATAAAGTATATAAGACTAAAAATTTCAGCTAATCAAAAAAGTATTTCATGCCCTGACTATAGTAATTTCTCAAGTTTTATTGAATAACTACCTCTCTTACAGAGGCTATCTATACTGCCTGGACTGTTTTATGTACAGATATTATATTTACTTTTCATAAAACAATGCTGATACACAAAATCACTGAAATGAATATAAATGTTTAAAACAAGACTTGAAGATCTGTCTACCATCTTAAGTCTTTATGCTGCTTATTGTAAGTAATTGTAAGTGGATGTATTACTTCTTTTAGATTTTGTAAATCATTCTAAAAGTGAAATTATTTAAAAATATATTTAAGTATCATTTCATTGAAATTTTGGAAAGAATCTTTTTACTCAGTAAAATGGATTATGATTATTAATACTATCCACATTGGGAACATGTGTTATGTTGGATGAGCTTGCTTTGATGTGAATATGAAAGGAACTCCATCAGCCCAGCTATAAGAGATGTATTCTGCAGAAGAGATTCTTTCTTATGCTTTCTGCTTAAAAACATGCAAATTTTTTTCTGTGTATTCTGCTGTCATAGTGCAATACTGTCATCATGGACAAAACAGTTTATTATCCCATGTTGAAGCTGAGCTGCTATGAGCTCACATTAACCTGAATGTCTTGTTAAGTAGCTCAATAAGGTAAAGCACTGATTATTTTATTTATTTCTCTTTGCCTAACCTTCAGAAGACTGTAAGCCAAGTATAGATGAAAAATGAGGTATTTCTTTTGTTTTTCTCATACTGCCTATCAATTGCAGGACACTAATCTGATTTGTAAAACAGCTAAAGAAGTAATTTACCTATGACAAATTCATTACTGAATTCTTCAGCTTAAGTTTTTATGATTCAAGTACATAGTGTGGCAAAAATAAGTATCCTAAAAAGTATCCTAAATTCATGATCAATAACATGAAGTTTGAAATGATGAATAGCCTTATTATGTGTCTGCTTTACTTGAGTCAAGATACTCACTAGATGGTTTAAACTTTCTTTTCTCTCTCTCTCTCTCTCTCTCTCTCTCTCTCTCTCTCTCTCTCTCTCTCTTTTTCTCTCTCCTGATGACTTTTATCTATATTTTAAAATATTTTATCCAGTTCTTCAGAGTCAGCTATTCCCTTTCTTGTTAAAAACTTTACTCATTTCATAACAACTCATTTGTTTTTTATGGCTGTAATTTTTACGTTTAATACCAACATGATAAAAATTTGGAGACAGGTATCTTGGCATGCCAGTAGAAAGTTATTCAATTACATTAATTTAATAATATAATTAATAATAAATTGTGTGTCACCATTAAATTGAATGAGCATAACTGGAATGGATCATAGATAAAGAGTGACCTGAAAACTAGCCTGCATTTTTTACTCTTTCTTTCCATATTATTGAAGTAACATGCATTTGCTACTCTCTCCATATTTCTGAAGTAACGTTACCATAGCTTTGAGCTTCTGATTCTTTGACTTCTCTCCACTCTGGACTACAGCTTAAAATTTAGATGTTGCTTAAGTTGTTTTTGTGAGAACTAAAATAATATCATTTTAATATTGAGGCTATAAAATTGAATTTTATACCAACTGCTATTTCAACATTCAACTGTGTGATTTATATTTCCTATATTGATAAGTTTAAAAGATGAAGAGAAAACAGTCAGTCTTGGCAATTCTGAAATGTTGTTATTAGATACATAAACAATACAACTCTAAACCACAGAAAAATATAATTATCAATAGAAATGTCATTTTCAGTCATTAAAACAAACTAATTTTGGATTCCAAGGTAAAACTTAATAAAATTTTGAATTTTAGTAAAATCATTTTTATTGTAATGTTATTTTTATTTCTCTCTCATATCATCCTCATTTTGTATTACAACCAGACATAGCAGTTAATATTTTTACTACTTTACAGAATGTAGTTTTATTTGAAAGGTAGCAGAATTGAAGAGGAAATTAAATTATAGTAAGATTATAACAGTGGGCTCTGATCCAAATATTTCTAATCATAAAAGAAAAAAATCAACATTTGCACAATGAAAGATGATGTAATAACATGAGGGGAAGTAAACTATTTTCTGAGCCAAGATGACAAGCCTGGACCAGAACCTACGCCCACTAACCCTAATTAGGAATGAACCTCCCTGACAGCTTAATTTTGTATTCATGTGTCAAAACTGTGAGAAATTTAGTTTCTGTTGTTTTTAGATACTCAGGCTTTGGTACTTTATTATGTAAGATATAACAAATACAATAATATATTATAGGAAACTTTCATCAACTAAACTGAAGGAGGACATAGATTTAAATCTATTAGTAATGTTCTTCAAGGGGATAGAAAACAATACAATAATGTTGACTTAAAGACAATAGTGCTGTTCTTTGCTCTTAGGGTTAAAATGTTGCAAATGTAAATATACGTTGGATATTCCACATGAGTATCTGTGTCTCTGTTCTTACTAACAGTCTTTTATTCATTGTCATCTGTGTGAAGGCTTATGCATTCAAGCTGAGATGACTCAGAGTATTTTAGATAGGATAGGATTTTATGCAAGTGATTTTGTACTTCTACAACTTTAAAAGAGAGTATAAAATATAGATCAACACAAGCTTCAATGTTCTATCAAACCAGAAAATTTCAGGAATCAGTGAAAACCAGTACTGTTTCCTCAGCTACTTAGTCTTACTGATTAAACAGATACTTGTGTATACATAAAATTGTGTGTCTGTGATTTCTAAATTCTATGTTACCCTAAATATTGTTTTTATTGATATTTCATTTTATGTCTTTTAAAATAATTTTCTAGATTTTATTCTATAGTAATAAAATAATCTCCTGTTTGTTTAAAAATTTTTACAGTCTCAATTTTTTTTTTTTTTTTTTTTTTTTTTTTTTTTTTTTTTTTTTTTTTGGTTTTTCGAGACAGGGTTTCTCTGTGTAGCCCTGGCTGTCCTGGAACTCACTCTGTAGACCAGGCTGGCCTCGAACTCAGAAATCCGCCTGCCTCTGCCTCCCAAGTGCTGGGATTAAAGGCGTGCGCCACCACCGCCTGGCCCTCAATTTATATTTCTAACTAGGCTGTTCATTATGACAATCAAATTACTTTTGAAGGTATCCTAAGATTCAAAATCTGCTTCCAATAAGTCTCCATACACCACTCAACAGCCACTGTGAGGAAATGAATCAGCTTCACTACACTGGAAAATCAGAGGGATACCAGGCAATTCTCTATCTTTCTGGAAAATCTAATACTGCCTATATTCCTCTAATAATCCTGACCTTATCTACATATAATATCAAAGAAAAATTAACAAAATGCATACAGTTGTTCCTTTTGTCTATTAAAATGTCACATTATATAACATCCAGATAGTTAAGGTTGAATCTCATACTTGTTTGGTAAAATTCTATACATACATTTGAACTGCAGGATAACATCTTTATATCCAATATCTCTAAGCCATCTCTCCAATATTTATAGTGTAAACAATATGTCATTTATAATTTTGTTTACTTATGAATTCTTAGGATTTAGAATAAAATTTAACACAGATTTGGAGTTCAACAGCATTTAATTACTGCATGCTACAGTGACCATAATGTTTTAATATTCAATGCTGTCTTCTGAAAATCATTGTGAATTTTTTTGTCTTTTTCCTTTTTCTTCATTTTGGGAGATTGCAATGCTCAGCACATCTGGAATGCCATGGATAAGCTTTGCCCTAGGAAAATAATCTTCATGGTTCCTCTTGTGCCTGGTTAGCATGTGATAGTTCTCTTGCATTTTCAAGAGCAGTTCATGATTGTCCTAAAATAGTTCTTTAGTCAAATACTGAAAGGTGGTCTGGTTGCAAATTACCTACAAATTCTTTGTAATAACTAATACCATATTTATTTTATTTTAAATAACAGATAACTAAACACCTATGATTTAATGTACAGGGAAATGGATCAATAGATGATATACTTGATGCAAAAGCATAAGGACCTAAAACTCCTGTAAATATACGTGTGTTAATATATATATTAAATATAGGATGATTCAGGTTTCTCACCAGACAGCTAGTCTAGAAGAAAAGGAAAGTTCCAGGTTTAGAGAGAAATTGTGTCCCCCAAATAGAAAGTGGTATGCTCATCATTATTTTTAGAAATGGTTGATTAGTCTTACTAATAAAATTTATCATTGGACTATGTAAGAATGATATGCATAGGAAATAATGAAGATGAGCATAAATGGTGTTGCAAACTGAGTGCATTATTCCTACTTTAGAGTGGGAAGGAGGTAACAGAAGACATAAATTGTTTATAAGCAATGGATACATATATAACAGATAAAGTCTAGATCAATCCACATGATATTTATAGTATATAAAAATAGAGGTAAAATAAGGCTAGGTCACAGGATATATACCTGGAAGTATCCAGCCGGCTTTCCTTACAAGATAATCGAGAAAGTTCATTGTGACCAGATACTGTTTTTCATACTTAGAGAAGAATGGTTTACTGGAGATAAGTTTAGAGAGATACGCATTGTCCATGTCAATGAGGTGAATAAATGAATCAATTGCAATTGGTAAAAGAGTAAAAGAAAAATTAACAAATGAGATAATTTTAATTAGAATGATAAGAATAATACAAAGCTTTATCCACAAGATATATAATTCTGATGAAAATAGTAAGATTTATGTAGTGGACAGACTATCAGTAAAGATTTTTAATGTGGTTCTTGAAGAATGGAAATGAAAGAAATTTCATCTGAATTTTAATGTAAGTTATGTAAAATATTTTTATTAAGTAATAAATCTTGTCAGCAGAAACCCTTAGCTCCTCTAGGCTTATACTCATACAAAAGACACATACAGGTACACTACAATTCACTACAAAGTGAAAAAAATAACAAGAGAGCATACAGGACAACAGCAGACTTATCTAAACTTATACCAGTCAGAGAATAATTTGTGATATCTTAACATAGTACAATAAAAGAATGTCAAACTGGAATTCGCAGGTAAAATCTCAGCATTCAGGGAGCAGAGGTAGAATGATCATAAGCTGAGGCCGGCCTGGTGGGCTATGTATTGAAAGAACTTGTATCACCAACATCCTTAGGAATACAAAATTTAGCCCATTTGTGATGGCACAAACCCTAGTGCCAGCACTAAGGAGGCAGAGGCCGACTGATATCTGTGAGGTCCTAGCCATCCAGAGGTGTATTTTCAGAACCTGCCTTTAATTTAAAAAGTTAAAGTTGGCTTTCAGAATATGTTAGGATCTAATGGCACCATTGGAAACTTATAAATCCTTTTCAATTATTCCTTATATACATGTATAAAGAAAATCATGAAATATTCTAAATTTTAAATAGTTACCTGTGAAGACTGAACAAACCTATGGAGACATTGCAAAATATCTTTCAAAGATAAACACAGAATATGTTTCAAAAATGCTTCTCTCTCTGTCTTTTTATCAATTCAAGTCTTTTCATTCTTTTAAAAGAAGGCCAGTATTGATCACCTTTGTCTCCAAAGACTATCTGACAAATAGGAAGAAATTTATGTCTAAGTTGCTTATTGAATAAAGACACAAATTAATGAGTATAATATCTTATATGTGAAGGCAAATTTAAACGCCAAAGGTCTTTTATTAATTCATTTCTCTAGTTGTTTGTAATGATATTACTTGTATCAGGTTGGATGGTTTTCAAATGAAAACTTTTATCTACTTTTCTCAAGTCAACAGTCTCTAAACCTCACTGAAATAAAAAAGACTGACAAAGGCATTGGTGTGATATTTACACCACAGATAAAGAAAGGCAAGTTTGAGATTTTGAGAATTTTTCTTTTTGAAAAATTTCTAATGGTTTTGAGCATTAATATTTGGCTATACTCATAATTTCAGGAAATGAAGGTACAATCTATAAATAAACATTTAAGTATTCATCAAGTAACATCATTTTTAATATAAATGTACAGTGGAGTAAATTCCAGTATTGGTAAATGAATACTGAATTCAATGATCAATGTTAACATTGTGAATTATACGAAAAAAAACTACCTTAGCATTTAACTTATAATGGTAACTTGATGTAAGTATTTATCTATGCCTCGAAAATCTAAATTTCATGTAACTACCTGTCTCTGCTAACTAGAGAATTACTAAGTTGTGCAATACATATTAGATTAAAACTAGAGAATTACTAAGTTGTGCAATACATATTAGATTATAAAATGTTTTTAAAAGCATATGAGCCATTATTTTCCTTTAATATACAGCAACTCTGTACATAGAAAGGGAGTCAAAGCAGCATATAAATACCATATGAATAAATGAAAAATACCATATTTTTATTAAAAGATTAATAAATTCTATACTTGTAAACAATTTCAGCTTTGTCATATAGCAAACTTTCATGTACTTTTGCCATCCTGTACATTTTAGTTCTATGTGTTTTTAATATTTGCTCTATAACTATTAGGCAAAGAACAAGCTAAGGAGTTCATTCTAAACTAATTACTTTCTCTACATACTGAATATATAACTGTAATTCGGAATATATTTATTGTATGAGAATTTATAATTCTAACAAATTTCAGGAATTTTTTTCTATTTTAGCTTAGTTTCAATCATGTGATAATGTGACCAAAATCAACATCAAGAGGAAATGTTTAATTTGCTTGCAGGTTACAGCCCATCAACAAGGGAGACAAAACAAGAAATTTAAACAAGAACCGGAAGTTAAGAAGTAAAACAGAGGCCATGAATGAAGGATGCTTATTGGCTTTCTACTTGCAGCTTCCTCCGCATGCTTTCTCATAAAAACCAGGGACACTTGCTCATAGAGTTTCCACACATGTTAGGCTAGATCTCCCATAACAGCTATTAACAAGAAAATATAAGAATTCTGTATTTTTTTAAAATAATCTTACAATGAAAGTGCTCATGAAATGCTTAGTTATATCCAGGGAAACAAAGGGCTAGTACAAATATTGTCTCAAGTTTCTGTAGCTTGATAAATCCTTGTAGGTTTAGGTCTGTTATTTGGCTCACAATAGCTTATCTTTATTTTATTATTTCACCTTGGGGAAACAAGATAAAGAATCATCTTTAAATTCATTATTTACTAAACCACAACAAATTGTTCTTGTTCTTGTTTCCTAGTGTCCTCTCTCTCTCTGTCTCTCTTTCTGTCTCTCTCTCTGTCTCTCTCTCTCTCTCTCTCTC
>NW_023045159.1:108931-193627 GCF_011762505.2 Arvicanthis niloticus | reverse complement strand
CCTCTCTCCAGATGCCCTACTGTCTTCTCCTCTCTCGTTATATGCCCTCTACTCTCTCCTCTCTCTTGATCCCCTTCAGTTTTCTCCTCTCTCTGGATTCCCTTCTGTCTTCTCCTCTATTGATGATTCTGTTCCCTCCTCTTTCTGGATTCCTTATCTTCGCGTCCTCTTTCCGGATGCCCTTCTGTTTCGTCCTTCTCTCTCTGAATGCCGTTCTGGTCTCTTCCTCTATCTATATGCCCTTCTCTCTTCTTTCAATCCCCTGGATTCCTTCTGGCTATTCCTCTCTCTGGATGCCTTTCTATCCTCTCCTCTCACTGGATCCCTTCTGTTCCTCCTCTCTCCGATGCACCCCTACTCTCTTCTCCAGCTCTCTGTATGCCCTTTTGCTCTCATCTCCTTCCCTGGATGCCTTACTGTCTTCTCCTATCTCCCGTGCCATCTGATCTCTCCTCTCTCTGATGCACTTCTGTTCTCTCCTTTCTCTGGATTCACTCTGTCTTCTTCTTCTCTGGATGTCCTTCTGTTTCTCTCCCTCTCCGTGGATGCACGTGTTTGTCCTCTTCTCTCTGGATGCCCCTTCTGTTTTTCTTCTCTTTCCCTCATGCTCTGACTGTCCTCTCCTATCTGGAATGCCCTTGCTGTATTCCGTCCTCCTGAATGTGCCCTTCTGTTCTCTTCCTCTCTTTGGATTCCCTTCTGTCTTCCTCCTCTCTGTGGATGCCCTTCTGCTCTCTCCTCTCTCTGGATGCCCTTCTGTTCTCCTCTCTCTCTGGCTTCCCCTTCTGTCTTCTCCTCTTTCTAACTGCCTTCTTTTCACCATCCTCTCTCTCATTCTTTTCTGTTCTCCTCCTCCTCTGGAGTGCCCTTCTGTCCACTCCCTCGTCTGGATGCCATCGGTCTTCTCCTCTCTCTGATGCCCTTCTGCTCTCTCCTCTCTTGGATGCCCTTTCTGTGCTTCTGGTTGTCTGGATGCCCTTCTTTTCTCTTTCTGTTCTCCTCCTCTCTCTGGAAGCCCTTCTGTTTCTCCTCCTCTGGATTCCCTTCTGTCCTTCTCTCTTTGGATGCCCTATGTTCTCTCTCTTTTCTGGATGCTCTTCTGCTCTCTCCTCTCTCCGTATGCCCTTCTGTTTTTTCCTTCTCTCTGGATTACCTTCTGTCTTCTCCTCTCTCTGAAGCCATTCTCTCCTCTCCTTTCTATGATGCCTTTCTGTCCTCTCCTCTCTCAGAATGCCTTCTGTTCTCTCTTTTCAGGATACCCTTTCTGATCTCTCCTCTCTCCTTTGGTTTTCTGTTCTTTCCTCTCTATTGGATTGCCTTCTGTCTTCTCCCTCTCTGGATGCCATTCCTCCTCCTCCTCTCTCTGGATGACCTTCTGTCTTCTCTTTCTCTGGATGCCCTTCTGTTCTCTCTCCTCTCTTTGATTCCCTTTGTCTTCTCCTCTCTCTGGATAACCCATCTGTTATCTCCTCCTCTGATCCCATTTTGTCTTCTCCTATCATCCAGATGCCCTTTCTGTCTTCTCCTCTTTCTGGATCCCTTCTGTTCTCTTCTCTCTCCTAACATGCCCTTCTGCCTCATCTTCTCTCTGCTGCTCTCATAGCTCTGTCCTCGCTCTGGTATGTTCTTCTCGCCTTCCTGGCTCTCTGGATACCATTCAATTCTTCTACCTCCCCTGAATGCCTATATCTTCTCTTTCCCTGGGTGGCCTTCTGTTCTCTCCCTCTTTGTGGATGTCTTTCTGTCTTCTCCTCATCTTTGGATGCTTTTCTATTCTCTCCTCACTCTGGATGCCCTTCTGACCTCGGTCCTCCCAGGATACCTTCTGTCTCCTCCTCTCTCTGGATGGCTTTCTGTTCTCATCTCCTCTCTCTGCATCCCTTCTGCCCTCTCCTCTTTCTGGATACCCTCTGTCCTCTCCTCTCTCTGGATGCCCTTCTGTCCTCTCCTCTCTCTGGATGCCCTATCTGTTCTATCCTCTCTCTGGATAATGCCCGTTTTGGTCTTCACCTCTCACTGATGCCCTTCTCTTCTCTCCTCTCTCTAGATGCCCTTCTGTCTTCTCCTTTCTCTGGATGCCCTTCTGTCCTCACCACTCTCTGTATGCCCTTTGTTCTCTCCTCTCTCTGTATGCCCTTCTGTAATCTCCTCTCTCTGGATGCCCTTCTGTTATTCTCCTCTCTCTGGATGCCCTTCTGTCTTCTCCTCTCTTCCGATGCCCTTTCTGTCTTCTCCTCTCACTTGGATGCCCTACCATTCTTTCCTCACTATAGATTCCTTTCTGTCTCTCCTCTCTGTGGATGCCCTTCTGTCATCTCTTCTCACTTGATGTCCTCTGTCCTTCTCCTCTCCTGTATGCCCTTCTGTCTTCTCCTTTCTCCTATGCCTTCTTTTCCTCTCATCTCTACCTATAGGCCCTTCTGTTTTCCTCCACTCTCTGGATCCCTACAATTTCTCGCCCCTCTGATACCCTTCTGTATTCTCCTCTCTCCCTATGCCCTATTGTTCTCATCATCTTTACGGCTTCCCTTTTGTTTTCCCCTATCTCTGGATCCCTTATGTTCTCTCTTTATTCTGTGAACTATGTCTTCTCCTCTCTCTCTACGAATGCCCCTATGCTCTCTCTCCTCTCCCTGGATGTGCTTCTGTTTCACATCCTCTCTCTGAATGCCCTTCTGTCTTCTCTCTCACCGGAGTGCCCTTCTTCTCTCTCTCTCCTCTCTCTGGATGCCCTCTGTTTCTCGTCATCTCTCCGGAAGAACTTCTGTCTTCTCCTCTTTCTGGATTCCCTTCTTTTCTTTTCTCTCCCCAGATGCCCTTCTGTCCTTATCCTTTCTCTCTGGATGCCCTTTTTGTCCTCTCCTCTCTCCAAATGCCCTTCTTTCTTTTCTGTTCCTCTGGATGGTCCTTCTCTTCTCTCCTCTTCTGAATTACCTCTGTCTTCTCCTCTCTGCATGCTGCTTAGCCTCTCCTCGCTCTGGATTTGCTCAGTCATCTCCTTCTCTGATGGCCGTTCTTATCTCTCCTTTTTCTGGATGCCCTTCTGTTCTCTCCTCTATCTAGATGCTCTTCTGTCTCCTCCACGCTCTGCATGCCCTTCTCTCTGTCTGTCTTCTCTCTGGACAAATTCTGTCTCCTTCTCTTCTGGATGCCCTTCTGTCTTCTGCTATGTCCTGATGCCCTTCTGTCTTCTTCTCTTACTGGATGACCTTATGTACTCTGCAATCTCTAGATACCCTTCTGTTCTCTCCTCTCTCTGGATGCCCTTCTGTCTCTTCTCTGCCCTGAATGCCCTTCTGTCATCTCCTGTCTCAGGATGCCCTTCTGTCTTCTCTTCTCTCTGGATGCCCTTCTGATCTCTCCTCTCTCTGGTGGCTCTTCTATGCTCTCATCTCTCTGGATGCCCTTCTGTCTTCTCTCTCTGGATGCCCTTCTGTTTTCACCTCTCTCTGGATGCCCTTCTGTCCTCTCCTCTCAAGGATGCCCTTCTGTTCTCTCCTCTCTCTAGATTCCCTTTTTGTCTTCTCCTCTCGCTGGATGACCTTCTCTTCTCTCTTCTCTAGATGGCTTCTGTCCTCTATTCTGTCTGCATGCCTCTCTGTTTTCTCGTCTCTCTGGATGCCCTTCTGTGCTCTCCTCTCTCTGGATTCCCTTATGTCCTTTCCTTTCTCTGGATGCCCTTCTGCCCTCGCCTCTCTCTGGATGCCTTACTGTCATCTCCTTTCTCTGGTGCTTTTTGTGTTCTCTCCTCTCTGATGGATGCCCTTCTGTATTCTCCTCTCTCCCTATGCCCTTCGTGTTCTCTCATCTCACCGGCTTCAGTTCTGTCTTCTTCTATTTCTGGATGCCCTTCTGTTCTCTTCCTCTATCTAGATGCACTTCTGTCTCCTCCTCTCTATGTATGACTCTTCTGAACTATTTTAATGTGGATGCCCTCTTTCCTCTCCTCTCTCTGCGTGTCCGTCTGCTCTGTCTTCTCTCTGGAGGAAATTTTGTCTCCTCTCTCTGATGCCCTTCTGTCTCTGCTATGTCCCTATGCACTTCTGTCTTCTCCTCTTTCTGGATGCCCTTCTGTTCTCTGCTCTCTCTAGATACCATTCTGTCATCTCTGCTCTCTGGATGCCCTTCTGATCTCTTCTATCCCTGAATGCCCTTCTGTTCTCTCCTCTCTCAGGATGCCTGTCGTTCCTTTTCTACATCTGGATGATTCCTCTCTTCTCCTGTTTATATGGATGCCCTTCTGTTCTCTCCTCTCGTCAGATGCCCTTCTGTCTTCTAATCTCTCTAGATGCCCTTCTGTTCTCTCCTTTCTCCAGATGCCCTTCTGTCCTCTCCTCTCTCAGGAAGCCCGTCGGTCATTTTCTACACCTGGATGCCTCCTCTCTTCTACTATTTATGGATACCCTTCTGTTCTCTCTTCTCTCTCTGGACTCCCTTTTGTTTTATCCTTTCTTTGTATGCCCTTCTGTACTCTTTTCTCTATGGATGCCCTTCTGTCCACTCCTCTTTCTGATGCCCATCTGTCTTCTCCTCTATCTGGATGCCCTTCTGGTCTCTCCCTCTCTGAATGCCCTTCTGTTCACGTCCTCTCTCCCGATGCCCTTTTGTATTCCCTCCTCTCCTCGGTATTCCCTTCTCTCTTCTCCTCTCTTTGGATCCCTGCTGTTCCTCTGTTTCGCTCTGGATTGCCTTCTGTCTTCTCCTCTCACTGGATGTCCTTCTGTCCTCTCCTCTCTCTGCATGCCCTTCTGTTTTTTCTCTCTTTAGATGCCCTTCTGTCACTTCCCTCACTGGATGTCCTTCAGTCTTCTGCTCTCTCTGAATGCCCTTCTGTTCTCTCATTTTTCTGGATTCTCTTCTGTTCTCTCATTTCCTAGATGCTCTTCTGTTCCCTCCTCTTTGGGATGCCGTTCTTCACTCTCCTCTCTCTAGATGCCCTTCTGTCCTCTCCTCTCTCTTGTTGCCATTCTATTCTCTCCTCTCTCTGTATGCCCTTCTGTCTTCTCCTTTCTCCCTATGCCCTTCTTTCTCTCGGTCTCTCATGATGCCCTTCTGTTTTCCTCCACTCTGTGGATGCCCGACAATTTTCTCCTCACTCTAAATACCCTTCTGTATTCTCCTCTTTCCTTATGCCCTTCTGTTCATCTCTCCAGCTTCCCTTCGGTCTTCTCTTTTCTCTGGATGCCCTTATGTTCCCTCCTCTCTCTGGATGCCCTTCTGTCTTCTCCTCTCTCTGGAAGCCCTTCTGCTCTCTCCTCTTTCTGGATGCACTTATGTTCTCTCCATCATCCTGATGCCCTACTGTCTTCTCCTCTAAAGAAGATGCCCTTCTCTCTCTCCTTTCTCTGGATGCCCTTCTGTTCTCTCATCTCTCCAGACGCCCTTCTGTCTATTCCTCTCTCTGTATGCCCTTCTGTGATCTCCTCTCTCTCTCTGGATGCCCTTCTGTCTTCTCCTCTCTCTCGATGCCCTTCTGATCTCTCCTCTTTCTGGGGGCTCTTCTATCCTCTCATCTCTCTGGATGAACCTTCTGTCTTCTCCTCTCTCTGGATGTCCTTCTGTTTTCATCTCTCTCCTGGATGCCCTTCAGGTCTCTCCTCTCTGGATGCCCTTCAGGTCTCTCCTCTCTGTGTATTCCCTTTTTGTCTTCTCCTTTCGCTGGATGTCCTTCTCTTCTCTCCTCTCTCTAGTTGCCCTTCTGTACTCTATTCTGTCTGGATGCCTCTCTGTCTCTCGTCTCTATGGATGCCCTTCTGTACTCTCCTCTCTCTGGATTCCCTTCTGCCCTCTCCTCTCTCTGGATGCCCTTCTGCTCTCTCCTCTCTCTGGATGCCCTTCTGTCTTCTCTTTCTCTGGATGCTTTCTGTTCTCTCCTCTCCCTGAATGCCCTTCTGTTTTCTCCTCTCTCTGGATGCCCTCTCTCCTCTCTCTGGAGGCCCTCATGTTCTCTCCTCTCTCTGGATTGCCTACTGTCTTCTCCTTTTTCTGGAAGCTTTTTTGCTTTCTCCTCTCTCTCGAAGCCCTTCTGTCTTCTCCACCCTCTGGATGCCCTTCTGTCCTCTCTTCTCTCTGGATGCCCTTCTGTCTTCTCCTCTCTCCCTATGCCCTCTGTTCTCTCATCTCACCAGCTTCCATTCTGTCTTCTCCTCTCTCTGGATGCACTTCTGTTTTCTCCTCTCTCCGGATGACCTTCCTTCTTTTCCTATCTCTGGATGCCCTTCTGCTCTCTCCTCTCTCTGTATGCCATTCTGTTCTCTATTCTCTCTGGATTCCCTTCTGTTTTCTCCTCTATCTGCATGCCGTTTTATCCTCTCCTCGCTCTGGATTTGCTCTCTCTTCTCCTTTCTGAATGTCCTTCTGTCTTCTCCTCTTTCTGAATGCCCTTCTGTTCTCTCCTCTATCTAGTTGCCCTTCTGTCTCCTCCTCTTTCTGTATGGCCTTCTGTACTATTTTATGTGGATGCCCTTCTTTCCTCTCCTCTCTCTTCATGCCCTTCTGCTCTGTCTTCTCACTAGACAAATTCTGTATCCTTCTCTCTATGGATGCCCTTCTGTCACCTTCTCTCTCTGGATGTCCTTCAGTCTTCTCTCTCTGGATACCCTTCTGTTCTCTCCCATTTATGGATTCTCTTCTGTTCTCTCATTTCCCTAGATGGCCTTCTGTTCAATCCTCTGTCTGGATGCCCTTCGTCACTCTCCTCTCTCTAGATTCCCTCTCTCCTCACTCTGGATTCGCTCTGTCTTCTCCTTCTCTGAATGCCCTTCTGTTCTCTATCCTCTTTCTGGATGACCTACTGTTCTCTCCTCTCTCCGTATGCCCTAATGTCTTCTCCTCTTTCTGGATGCCCTTCTGGTTCTCTGCTCTCTCTAGATACCCTTCTGTCCTCTCCTCTCTCTGAAGCTCTTCTGTTCTATTTTCTCCTTGAATGCCCTTCTGTCCCCTCCTCTCTCAGGATTCCTGTCGGTGCTTTTCTACATCTGGATGTCTCCTCTCTTCTCCTATTTACAAGTTCCCTTTTGTTCTCTCCTCTCTCTGGATGCCCTTCTGTTTTCTCCTCTCTCTGGATGCCCTTTTGTTTAATCCTCTCTCTGGATGCCCTTCTGTACTCTTTTCTCTTTGGATCCCTTCTGTCCACTCCTCTCTCTGGATGCCCATGTGTCTTCTCCTGTCTCTCGATGCCCTCATGCTCTCTTCTCTCTCTGAATGCCCTTCTGTTTCTCTCCTCTCTCCGGATGCTCTTTTGTATTTTCCTCTATATGGATTCCCTTCTGTCTTCTCCTCTCTCTGTATGGCCTGGATGCCCTTCTATCTCTCCTCTCTATTGATGGCCTTCTGTCTTCTCTGGATGCCATTCTGTCTTCTCTCTTCCGATGCCCTTCTGTCTTCTTCTCTCTCTGGATGCCCTACCATTCTATCCTCACTCTAGATTCCCATCTGTCTTCTCCTCTCCCTGGATTCCCTTCTGTTTTCTCCTTCACTGGATGTCCTTCTGTCTTCTCCTATCTCTGGATGCCCTTCTGTCTTTTCCTCTCTCTGGATGCCCTTTTGTCACCTTCTCTCTCTGGATGTCCTTCAGTCTTCTGCTCTCTCTGGATGCCCTACTGTTCTCTCCTTTTTCTGGATTCTCTTCTGTTCTCTCATTTCCCTAGATGCCCTTCTGTTCAATCCTCATTCGGGATGCCCTTCTTCACTCTCCTCTCTCTGGATGCCCTTCTGTCCTCTTCTCTCTCTGGTTGCCATTCTATCCTCTCCTCTTTGTATGCCCTTCTGTCTTCTTCTTTCTCCATATGCTCTTGTTTTCTCTCGTCTCTCCTGATGCCCTTCTTCTTTCTCCACTTTCTGGATGCCCAACAATTTTCTCCTCACTCTGGATACCATTCTGTATTCTCCTCTCTCCCTATGCCCTTCTGTTCTATTGTCTCTCGGGCTTCCCTTCTGTCTTCTCCTTTCTCTGGATGCCCTTCTGTTCTCTCCTCTCTCCGGATGCCCTTCTGTCTTCTCTTCTCTCTGGTTGCCCTTCTGCTCTCTTGTCTTTCTGGATGCGCTTCTGTTCTCTCCTCTCTCCGGATGCCCTTCTGTCTTCTCCTCTAACCAGATGCCCTTCTGCTCTCTGCTCTCTCTCTATTGTCTCTCGGGCTTCCCTTCTGTCTTCTCCTCTCTCTGGATGCCCTTCTGTTCTCTCCTCTCTCCAGATGCCCTTATGTCTTCTCCTCTCTCTGGATGCCTTTCTGTCAACTCCTCTCTCTGGATGCCCTTCTGATATCTCCTCTCTCCAGTGGCTCTTCTATACTCTCATCTCTCTTGGATGCCCTTATGTCTTCTCCTTTCCTTGGATGCCCTTCTGTCTTCTCCTCTCTCGGGATGCCCTTCTTCCCTCTTCTCTCTCTGGATGCTTTTCTGTCTTCTCCTTTCTCTGGATGCCCTTCTGTTCTCTCCACTCTCCGGATGCCCTTCTGTCTTCTCTTCTCTCTGGATGCCCTTCTGCTCTCTCCTCTCTCCGGATGCCCTTCTGTCTTCTCCTCTAACCAGATGCCCTTCTGCTCTCTCCTCTCTCCGGATGATCTTCTGTCTTCTCCTCTCTCTGGATGCCCTTCTATTCTCTCCTTTCTCCAGATGCCCTTATGTCTTCTCCTCTCTCTGGATGCCCTTCTGTCGACTCCTCTCTCTGGATGCCCTTCTGATCTCTCCTCTCCGGTGGCTCTTCTATACCCTCATCTCTCTTGGATGCCCTTCTGTCTTTTCCTTTCTTTGGATGCCCTTCTGTCTTCTCCTGTCTCGGGATGCCATTCTTCCCTCTTCTCTCTCTGGATGCCCTTATGTCTTCTCCTCCCTCTGGATGCCCTTTTGTCCTCTCTTCCCTCTGGATGCCCTTCTGTCTTCTCCTCGCTCCCTATGCCCTTCTGTTCTCACATCTCACCAGCTTCCGTTCTGTCTTCTTCTCTTTCTGGATTCACTTCTGTTTTCTCTTCTCTCCAGATGACCTTCTGTCTTCTCCTCTCTTGGATGCCCTTCTTTTCTCTCTTCTCTCCAGATGCCCTACTGTCTTCTCCTCTCCCTGGATGCCCTCTACTCTCTCATATCTCTGGATGCCCTTCTGTTCTCTCTTCTCCTCTGGATTCCCTTCTGTCTTCTCCTCTCTCTGGATGCCTTCTGTCTTCTCCTCTCTCTGGATGCCCTTCTGTTCTCTCTTCTCTCTGGATTCCCTTCTGTCTTCTCCTCTCTCTTGATGCACTTCTGTTCTCTCCTCTTTCTGGATGTCCTACTGTTCTCTCCTCTTTCTGGATGCCCTTCTGTCTTCTCCTCTCTCTGGATGCCCTTCTGCTCTCTCCTCTCTCCGGATGATCTTCTGTCTTCTCCTCTCTCTGGATGCCCTTCTGTTCTCTCCTTTCTCCAGATGCCCTTATGTCTTCTCCTCTCTCTGGATGCCCTTCTGTCGACTCCTCTCTCTGGATGCCCTTCTGATCTCTCCTCTCTCCGGTTTCTCTTCTATACTCTCATCTCTCTTGGATGCCCTTCTGTCTTCTCCTTTCCTTGGATGCCCTTCTGTCTTCTCCTCTCTCGGGATGCCATTCTTCTCTCTTCTCTCTCTGGATGCCCTTCTGTCTTCTCCTCCCTCTGGATGCACTTCTGTCCTCTCTTCTCTTTGGATGCCCTTCTTTCTTCTCCTCTCTCCTTATGCCCTTCTGTTCTCTCATCTCACCAGCTTCCATTCTGTCTTCTTCTCTTTCTGGATTCACTTCTGTTTTCTCCTCTCTACGGATGAGCTTCTGTCTTCTCCTCTCTCTGGATGCCCCTCTGTTCTCTCTTCTCTCCAGATGCCCTACTGACTTCTGCTCTCCCTGGATGCCCTTCTACTCTCTCCTCTCTCTGGATGCCCTTCTGTTCTCTCTTCTCTCTGGATTCCCTTCTGTCTTCTCCTCTCTCTGGATGCCCTTCTGGCCTCTCCTCTCTCTGGATGCCTTTCTGTTCTCTCCTCTGTCTGGATTCCCTTCTGTCTTCTCCTCTCTCTGGATACCCTTCTGCTCTCTCCTCTCTCTGGATGCCCTTCTGTTCTCTCCTCTCTCCAGATGCCCTACTGTCTTCTCCTCTCTCTGGATGCCCTTCTACTCTCTCCTCTCTCTGGATGCCCTTCTGTTCTCTCCTCTCTCTGGATTCCCTTCTGTTTTCTCCTCTATCTTGATGCCCTTCTGTTCTCTTTCTTTCTGGATGCCCCTCTGTTCTCTCCTCTCTCCGGATGCCCTTCTGTCTTCTCCTCTTTCTGGATGCCCTGCTGTCTTCTCCTCTATCTGAATACCCTTCTGTTCTATCCTGTCTTTTTATTCCCTTTTGTCTTCTCCTCACTCTGGATGCCCTTCTGCTCTCTCCTCTCTCTGGATGCCTTTCTGTTCTCTCCTTTCTCTGCATGCCCTTCTATTCTCTCGTCTTTCTTGGTGCCCTTCTGTTTTCTCCTCTCTCTGGATGCCCTTCTGTTCTCTCTTCTCTCTGGATTCCCTTCTGTCTTCTCCTCTCTCTGGAGGCCATTCTATCCTCTCTTCTCTCTAGATGCTCTTCCGTATCCTCCTCTCTCTGGATGCACTTCTGTTCTCTCCTCTTTCTGGATCCCTATTTTCCTTCCTCTCTCTGGATGCCCTTCTGTCATCTCCTCTTTCTGGTTGACCTTCTGTCTTCTCCTCTCTTCCGATGCCCATGTATTCTCTCCTCTCTCCTAATGCCCTTCTGTTCTCTCCTCTCTCTAGATATGTTTCTGACTTCTCCTTCTCTGGATGCCCTTCTGTTCTCACATCTCTCTGGATGCCCTTGTGTCCTTTTCTCTCTGGATGCCATTCTGTTCTGTTATCTCTCTGGATGCCCTTCTGTTCTCTTCTCTTTCTGGACACCCTTCTGTACTCTCCTATCTGGATGCCTTTCTGTCTTCTCCTCTCTCCCAATGCCCTCTGTTCTCTCCTCTCTCTGGATTCCCTTTTTGTCTTCTCCTCTCTCTGGATACCCTTCTGTAATCTCCTCTCTTTGGATGCCATTCTGTCTTCTCCTCTCTTCCAATGCCCTTCTGTCTTCTCCTCTCTCTGGATGCCCTACCATTCTCTCCTCACTCTAGATTCCCTTCTGTCTTCTCCTCTCTCGGGATTCCCTTCTGTTCTCTCCTCTCACTGGATTTCCTTCTGTCCTCTCCTCTCTCTGGATGCCCTTCTATCTTTTCCTCTCTCTGGATGAACTTCTGTCACCTTCTCTCTCTGGATGTCCTTCAGTCTTCTCCTCTCTCTGGATGCCCTTCTGTTCTCTCCTTTTTCTGGATTCTCTTCTATTCTATCATTTCCCTAGAAGCCCTTCTTTTCAATCCACTTTCGGGATAACCTTCTTCACTCTCCTCTCTTTGGATGCTCTTTTGTCCTCTCCTCTCTATGGTTTCCAATCTATCCTTTCCTCTCTCTGGATGACCTTCTGTCTTCTCCTCTCTCCCAATGCCCTTCTGTTCTCTCCTCTCTCCGAATGCCCTTCAGTTCTCTCCTCTCTCTGGATTCGCTTCTGTCTTCTCCTTCTCTGGATGCCCTTCTGTTCTCTCCTCTTTCTGGATGCCCTTCTTTTCTCTACTCTATCTAAATGTTCTTCTGTCTTCTCCTCTCTCTGTATGGCCTTCTGAACTATTTTATGTGGATTCGTTCTTTGCTCTCTTCTCACTGGATGACCTTCTTTCTTCTCCTATCTCCCGATGCCCTTCTGTCTTCTCTTTCTGGATGTCCTTCTGTTCTATGCTATCTCTAGATACCCTTCTGTCCTCTCCTTCTCTCTGGATGCTTTTGTGTTCTCTTCTCATTGATGCCCTTCTGTTATCTCCTATTTCTGAATGCCCTTCTGTTCTCTCCTCTCTCAGCATACCTTTCTCTCGTCTCCTCTCTCAGGATGCACTTCTGTTCTCTCCTCTCTCTGCAGTCCCTATTTTTCTTTTCCTCTCTCTGGATGCCCTTATGTCATCTCCTCTCTCTGGATGACCTTCTGTCCCCTCCTCTCTCAGGATGCCCATCGGTTCTTTTTCTTCTGGATGCATTCTTCCTTCTCCTCTTTCTGGATGCCTTTCTGTCCTCCCCTCTCTCTTGAAGCCCTTCTGTTTTCTCCTCTCTCTGCATGCCCTTCTGTTCTCTCCTCTCTCCGGATGCCCATCTGTCTTCTCCTCTCTCTGGATGCCATTCTATCATCTCCTCTCTCTGCATTCACTTCTATCTTCTCCTCTCTCTTGATGCTCTTCTGTTCTCTCCTCTTTCTGGATGCCCTTCTGTTCTTTCCTCTTTCCGGATGCCCTTCTGTCTTCTCCTCTCTCTGGATGCCATTCTGGTCTCTCCTACCTCTGGATGGCCTTCTGTTCTCTCCTCTCTTTGGATTTCCTTCTATCTTCTCCTCTCTCTTGATGCCGTTCAATACTCTCCTCTCTCTAGATGCCCTTCTGTCTCCTCCTTCTCTGGATGCACTTCTGTTCTCTCCTCTTTCTGGATTAACTATTTTTTCCTCTCTCTGGATGCCCTTCTGGTCTCTCCTACCTCTGGATGCCCTTCTGTTCTCTCTTCTCTCTGGATGCCATTCTTAACTCTCCTCTCTCTTGATGCCGTTCAATACTCTCATCTCTCTAGATTCCCTTCTGTCTCCGCCTTCTCTGGATGCACTTCTGTTCTCTCCTATTGCTGGATTCCCTATTTTTTCCTCTCTCTGGATGCCCTTCAGTCATCTCCTCTCTATGGATGACCTTCTGTCTTCTCCTCTTTCCCAATGCCCATCTGTTTTCTCCTCTCTCTGGATGCCCTTCTGTTCTCTCCTCTCTCTGGATGACATTCTGGCCTCTAATCTCTGTGGATGCCCTTGTGTCTTCTCCTCTCTCTAGATGCCCTTCTGCTCTCTCCTCTCTCTGGATGCCCTTCTGTTCTCTCTTCTCTCGGGATGTCCTTCTGTCCTCTACTCTCTCTGGATTCCCTTCTGTATGCTCCTCTCTATTGATGCCCTTCTGTTCTTTCCTCTTTCTGGATGCCCTTCTGTTCTCTCCTCTCTCCACATACCGTTCTGTCATCTCGTCTCTCAGGATACACTTCTGTTCTCTCCTCTCTCTGCATTCTCTATTTTTCTTTTCCCCTCTCTGGATGCCCTTCTGTCATCTCCTCTCTCTCCATAACCTTCTGTCTTCTCCTCTTTCCTGATGCCCTTCTGTTCTCTCCTCTCTCCGTATGCCCTTCTGTTCCCTCCAATCTCTGCATTTGCTTCTGTCTTCTCCTCTCTCTGGATGCCCTTCTGCACTCTCCTCTCTCTGAAGCCTTTCTGTCCTCTCCTCTCTCCAGCTTCCATTATGTCTTCTCCTCCGTCTGGATGCCCTTCTGTTCTCTCCTCTCTCTGGATTCCCTTATGTTCTCCCATAACATTGGATGCCCTTCTGTTCTCTACTCTCACTGAATGCCATTATGTCTTCTCCTCTCTCAGGATGCTCGTCGGTCAACTTCTCCATCTGGATGCCTTCTCTCTTCTCCTCTTTCTGGATGACCTTTTGTACTCTACACTCTCTGGATACCCTCTGTATTCTCATCTCTCTGGATGGCCTTCTGCTCTATCCACACTCTGGATGCGATTTTGTTCTCTCTTCTCTCTGGATTTCCTTCTGGCCTAGCCTCTCTCTAGATTCTTTTCTCTCTTTTCCTCTCTCTTGATGACCTTCTGTTCTCTCCTCTTTCTGGATGTGCCTTCTGTTCTTTCCTCTCTCTGCATACCCTTTTGTCGTCGGCTCTCTCAGGATGCACTTCGGTCCTCTCCTCTCTCTGCATTCCCTATTTTTCTTTTTCTCTCTCTGGATGCCCTATTGTCTTCTCGTCTCTCTGGATGACCTTCTGTCTTCTCCTCTCTCCCGATGCCCTTCTGTTCTCTCCTCTCTCCGAATGCCCTTCTGTTCTCTCCTCTATCTGGATTCGCTTCTGTCTTCTCCTTCTCTGAATGCCCTTCTGTTCTCTCCTCTTTCTGGATGCCCTTCTTTTCTCTACTCTATCTAGATGCCCTTCTGTCTTCTCCTCTCTCTGTATGTCCTTCTGTACTATTTTATGTGGATGCCCATCTTTGCTCTCCTCTCTCTGGATGCACTTCTGTCTTCTCCTCTCTCTGGATGCCCTTCTGTCTTCTCCTATCTCCCGATGCCCTTCTGTCTTCTCCTCTTTCTGGATGCCCTTCTGTCTTCTCCTCTCTCTGGATGCCCTTCTGCTCTCTCCACACTCTGGATGCGATTTTGTTCTCTCTTCTCTTGGGATTTCCTTCTGGCCTAGCCTCTCTCTAGATTTTTTTCTCTCTTTTCCTCTCTCTTGATGACCTTCTGTTCTCTCCTCTTTCTGGATGCCCTTCTGTTCTCTCCTCTCTCTGCATACCCTTTTGTCATCGGCTCTCTCAGGATGCACTTCGGTCCTCTCCTCTCTCTGCATTCCCTATTTTTCTTTTTCTCTCTCTGGATGCCCTATTGTCTTCTCGTCTCTCTGGATGACCTTCTGTCTTCTCCTCTCTCTGGATGCCATTCTATCAGCTCCTCTCTCTGCATTCACTTCTATCTTCTCCTCTCTCTTGATGAGCTTCTGTTCTCTCCTCTTTCTGGATGCCCTTCTGTTCTTTCCTCTTTCCGGATGCCCTTCTGTCTTCTCCTCTCTCTGGATGCCATTCTGGTCTCTCCTACCTCTGGATGGCCTTCTGTTCTCTCCTCTCTTTGGATTTCCTTCTATCTTCTCCTCTTTCTTGATGCCGTTCAATACTCTCCTCTCTCTAGATGCCCTTCTGTCTCCTCCTTCTCTGGATGCACTTCTGTTCTCTACTGTTTCTGGATTAACTATTTTTTCCTCTCTCTGGATGCCCTTCTGGTCTCTCCTACCTCTGGATGCCCTTCTGTTCTCTCTTCTCTCTGGATTCCCTTCTTTATTCTCCTCTCTCTTGATGCCGTTCAATACTCTCATCTCTCTAGATTCCCTTCTGTCTCCGCCTTCTCTGGATGCACTTCTGTTCTCTCCTATTGCTGGATTCCCTATTTTTTCCTCTCTCTGGATGCCCTTCTGTCATCTCCTCTCTATGGATGACCTTCTGTCTTCTCCTCTTTCCCAATGCCCATCTGTTTTCTCCTCTCTCTGGATGCCCTTCTGTTCTCTCCTCTCTCTGGATGACATTCTGGCCTCTAATCTCTGTGGATGCCCTGGTGTCTTCTCCTCTCTCTAGATGCCCTTCTGCTCTCTCCTCTCTCTGGATGCCCTTCTGTTCTCTCTTCTCTCGGGATGTCCTTCTGTCCTCTACTCTCTCTGGATTCCCTTCTGTATGCTCCTCTCTATTGATGCCCTTCTGTTCTTTCCTCTTTCTGGATGCCCTTCTGTTCTCTCCTCTCTCCACATACCGTTCTGTCATCTCGTCTCTCAGGATACACTTCTGTTCTCTCCTCTCTCTGCATTCTCTATTTTTCTTTTCCCCTCTCTGGATGCCCTTCTGTCATCTCCTCTCTCTCCATAACCTTCTGTCTTCTCCTCTTTCCTGATGCCCTTCTGTTCTCTCCTCTCTCCGTATGCCCTTCTGTTCCCTCCAATCTCTGCATTTGCTTCTGTCTTCTCCTCTCTCTGGATGCCCTTCTGCACTCTCCTCTCTCTGAAGCCTTTCTGTCCTCTTCTCTCTCCAGCTTCCATTATGTCTTCTCCTCCGTCTGGATGCCCTTCTGTTCTCTCCTCTCTCTGGATTCCCTTATGTTCTCCCATAACATTGGATGCCCTTCTGTTCTCTCCTCTCACTGAATGCCATTATGTCTTCTCCTCTCTCAGGATGCTCGTCGGTCAACTTCTCCATCTGGATGCCTTCTCTCTTCTCCTCTTTCTGGATGACCTTTTGTACTCTACACTCTCTGGATGCCCTCTGTATTCTCATCTCTCTGGATGGCCTTCTGCTCTCTCCACACTCTGGATGCGATTTTGTTCTCTCTTCTCTCGGGATTTCCTTCTGGCCTAGCCTCTCTCTAGATTCTTTTCTCTCTTTTCCTCTCTCTTGATGACCTTCTGTTCTCTCCTCTTTCTGGATGCCCTTCTGTTCTTTCCTCTCTCTGCATACCCTTGTGTCGTCGGCTCTCTCAGGATGCACTTCGGTCCTCTCCTCTCTCTGCATTCCCTATTTTTCTTTTCTCTCTCTAAATGCCCTATTGTCTTCTCCTCTCTCTGGATGACCTTCTGTCTTCTCCTCTCTCCCGATGCCCTTCTGTTCTCTCCTCTCTCCGAATGCCCTTCTGTTCTCTCCTCTCTCTGGATTCGCTTCTGTCTTCTCCTTCTCTGAATGCCCTTCTGTTCTCTCCTCTTTCTGGATGCCCTTCTTTTCTCTACTCTATCTAGATGCCCTTCTGTCTTCTCCTCTCTCTGTATGTCCTTCTGTACTATTTTATGTGGATGCCCATCTTTGCTCTCCTCTCTCTGGATGCCCTTCTGTCTTCTCCTCTCTCTGGATGCCCTTCTGTCTTCTCCTATCTCCCGATGCCCTTCTGTCTTCTCCTCTTTCTGGATGCCCTTCTGTCTTCTCCTCTCTCTGGATGCCCTTCTGCTCTCTCATCTCTCTGGATGTCCTTCTGTTCTCTCCTCCCACTGGAAGCCCTTCTGTTCTCTCCTCCCTCTGGATGCCCTTCTGTCTTCTACTCTCTCTTGATGCCCTTTTGTTCTCTCCTCTTTCTGGATGCACTTCTGTTCTCTCCTCACTCTGGATGCTCTTCTGTCTTCTCCTCTCTCTGGATTCCCTTCTGGTCTCTCCTCTCTCTGGATGCCCTTCTGTTCTCTCCTCTCTCTGGATTCCCTTCTGTTTTCTCCTCTCTCTGGGTACCCTTTTGTCTTCTCCTCTCTCTTGATGCCCTTCTGTTCTCTCTTCTTTCTGGATGCCCTTCTGTTCTCTCATCTTTCTGGATTGACTTCTATTCTCTCCTCACTCCGGATGCCCTTCTGCCTTCTCCTCTCTCTGGATGCCATTTTATATTCTTCTCTCTCTGGATGCTATTCTGTCTTCTCCTCTCTCTGGATGTACTTCTGTTCTCTCTTCTTTCTGGATTCCTATTTCTTTTCCTCTTTCTGGATGCCCTTCTGTCATCTCCTCTCTCTGGATGACCTTCTTTCCTCTCCTCACTCCTGATGCCAATCTTTTCTCTCTTTCCTCCGAATGCCCTTCTGTTCTCTCCTCTCTCTGGATTCCCTTCTGTCTTCTCCTCTCTCTTGATGCCCTACTGTTCTCTCCTCTTTCTGGATGCCCTTCTGTTCTCTCTTCTCTCCGCATATTTTTCTGTCGTCTCCTCTCTCAGGATACACTTCAGTTCTCTCCTCTCTCTAAATTCCCTATATTTTTCCTCCCTCTGGATGCCCTTTTGTCATCTCCTCTCTCTGGATGACCTTCTGTCTTCTCCTCTCTCTGGAAGCCCTTCTGCATTCTCCTCTCTCTGGATGCCCTTCTGCATTCTCCTCTCTCTGGATGCCCTTCTGTCCTCTCTTCTCTCTGGCTTCCCTTCTGTCTTCTCCTCTCTCTGGATGCACTTCTTTTCTCTCCTCTTTCTGGATTCCCTATTTTTCTTTTTTTCTCTCTGGATGCCCTACTATCTTCTCCTCTCTCTTGATGCCCTTCTATTCTCTAATCTCTCTGGATTCCTTTCTGTCTTCTCCTCTCTCTTGATGCCCTTCTGTTTTCTCCTCTTTCTCGATGCCCTTCTGGCTTCTCCTCTCTCCCGATGCCCATCTGTTCTCTCCTCTCTCTGGATGCTCTAAAGTCTTCTCTTCTCTCTGGATGCCCTTCTATTGTCCACTAACATTGGATGACCTTCTGTTCTCTCCTCTCACTTGAAGCCATTCTGTCCTCTCCTCTCTCTGGATGCCCTTCTGTCTTCTCCTCTTTCTGGGTGCATTTATGTTCTTTCCTCTCTCTGGATGACCTTCTGTCTTTTTCTCTCTTCTGATGCCCTCCTGTTCTCTCCTCTTTCCCAATGCTCTTCTGTTCTCTCCTCTCTCTGGATTCGCTTCTGTCTTCTCCTTTAATGGATGCCCTGCTGTTCTCTCCTCTTTCTGTTTGCCCTTCTGTTTTCTCTTCTATATAGATGCCATTCTGTCTTCTCCTCTTTCTGTATAATCTTCTGTACTATTTTATATGGATGCCTTTTTTGCTCTTGTCTCTCTGGATGCCCTTCTGTTTTCTCCTATCTCCCAATGCTCTTCTGTTCTCTTCTCTTTCTGGATGCTCTACTGTCTTCTCCTCTCTCTAGATTCCCTTCTGCTCTCTCCTCTTTCTGGATGCGCTTCTGGTCTCTCCTCTTTCCACATACCCCTCTGTAGTCTCCTCTCTCAGGATGCACTTCTGTTCTCTCCTCTCTCTTCATTCCTTATTTTTCTTTGAAGTAACAGAAGGAATTCCCCTACACATAGGATTAATTCTCTTTACCTGACAAAAATTGCCCCATTATCTATTGTATTTCAAATTTACCAACTTTTACATCCAAGTATTATTATAACAATAGCAATTTTATCAATTTTCATGGGTGCCTGAGGAGGATTAAACCAAACCCAAACACAAAAAATCATAGCATATTCATCAATCTCCCACATAGGATGAATACTGGCTGTCCTTCCATATAATATAAACTTGACTTTAATAAACCTTGTAATTTACATTCTCCTAACAATCCCCATAATCATAATTCTAATAACAAACACTTCAACAACAATTAGCTCCATCTCCCTAATATGAAATAAATTACCTATAGTCCTAACTATAACTTCCCTTCTACTCCTTTCTATAGGAGCTCTGCCCCCACTAACAGGATTCTTACCAAAATGAGCTATCATCTTAGAAATAATAAAAAATAACTGTATAATTACAAAAACACTAATAGCTATAATAGCACTACTAAATTTATTCTTTTATATACATCTAATCTACTCTACCTCACTAACAATATTTCCAAACAATAATAATGTAAAAATAATTACATATCATGAAAACCCCATATACAACTTCATTTTAACAACCATAACAGTAATAAGCACACTAACCCTTCCACTCTCACCCCTACTGATCATATAGAAGTTTAGGATATACAGTCCAAGAGCCTTCAAAGCTCTAAGAAAACTATCAAGTTTAACTTCTGATAAGGACTGTAAGATTCTACCCTACATCTATTGAATGCAAATCAATTACTTTAATTAAGGTAAGACCTTAACTAGACTGGTAGGACTTAAACCTTTGAAATTTTAGTTAACAGCTAAATACCCTCTTCTGGCTTCAATCTACTTCTCCCGCCTATCAGAAAGGGGGCGGGAGAAGCCTTAGTAGAGTAGTTTTTCTACACCTTCGAATTTGCAATTCGACATGAAAATCACCTTAAGGCCTGGTAAAAAGAGGATTTACCCCCCTGTTCTTAGATTTACAGTCTAATGCTTTACTCAGCATTTTGCCTATGTTCGTAAATCGTTGACTATTCTCAACCAACCATAAAGATATCGGTACCTTATACTTACTATTCAGGCTTGAGCCGGAATAGTAGGAACAGCACTAAGCATTCTAATTCGAGCTGAACTAGGACAACCTGGTGCTCTCCTAGGAGATGATCAAATCTATAATGTTATTGTCACAGCTCATGCATTTGTTGTAATTTTCTTTATAGTTATACCAATAATAATTGGAGGGTTTGGTAACTGACTTGTCCCACTAATAATTGGAGCTCCAGATATAGCATTCCCACGAATAAATAATATAAGCTTCTGACTTCTTCCACCATCATTCCTTTTACTTCTAGCATCCTCAATAGTAGAAGCTGGGGCAGGAATGGGATGAACAGTATATCCCCCATTAGCCGGAATCCTTGCCCACGCTGGAGCATCTGTAGACTTAACTATTTTCTCTTTACATTTAGCTGGAGTATCTTCCATTCTAGGGGCCATTAACTTTATCACTACTATCATCAACATGAAACCTCCAGCCATAACCCAATATCAAACACCATTATTTGTTTCATCAGTATTAATCACAGCTGTCTTACTTCTTCTATCTCTCTCAGTTCTAGCCACAGGAATTACAATGCTGCTAACAGATCACAATCTTAACACAACATTCTTCGACCCAGCAGGAGGTGGAGATCCTATCCTCTATCAACATCTATTCTGATTCTTCGGACACCCTGAAGTCTATATTCTTATTCTTCCAGGATTTGGTATTATTTCACATGTAGTCACTTATTACTCTGGAAAAAAAGAACCATTTGGGTATATAGGAATAGTATGAGCTATAATATCAATCGGCTTCCTAGGCTTTATCGTATGAGCTCACCATATATTTACATAGATATATTTACGTAGATACTCGAGCCTATTTTACTTCAGCTACTATAATTATTGCTATTCCAACTGGGGTCAAAGTATTTAGCTGACTAGGAACATTACATGGAGGAAACATCAAATGATCACCAGCAATACTATGAGCTCTAGGGTTTGTTTTCTTATTTACAGTAGGAGGACTGACCGGAATTGTTTTATCAAACTCCTCATTAGATTTTGTACTCCATGACACCTACTACGTAGTAGCTCACTTCCATTATGTCCTATCCATAGGAGCAGTATTTGCTATTATAACCGGCTTTGTACACTGATTCCCACTATTTTCTGGTTATACTTTAGATGATACATGAGCAAAAGCCCACTTTGCTATTATATTCATAGGAGTTAACATAACTTTGTCAAAGTTAAATTATAGAATTAAATCTATATATCTTATATGGCGTACCCATTTCAACTAGGTCTACAAGATGTTACATCACCCATCATAGAAGAATTAATAAACTTCCATGACCACACTCTGATAATTGTATTTCTTATCAGCTCTCTAGTCCTATATATTATCTCTCTAATACTAACAACAAAATTAACACACACAAGCACAATAGATGCCCAAGAAGTAGAAACAATCTGAACAATTTTACCAGCAGCAATCCTAATCCTAATTGCCTTACCACCTCTACGAATTCTATATATAATAGATGAAATCAATAATCCTGTTCTAACCATAAAAACTATAGGACATCAATGATACTGAAACTATGAATACACAGACTACGAAGACTTATGCTTCAACTCATACATAATTCCAACAAACGACTTAAAACTAGGTGAACTACGACTGCTAGAAGTTGACAACTGAGTCGTTCTACCAATAGAACTTCCAATTCGTATATTAATCTCATCCGAAGATGTACTACACTCGTGAGCCGTTCCCTCACTAGGATTAAAAACCGATGCAATCCCTGGCAGCCTAAGCCTAAACCAAGCTACACTATCATCTAATCGCCCAGGATTATACTATGGACAATGCTCTGGAATCTGTGGTTCAAATCACAGCTTTATACCAATCGTTCTTGAAATAGTACCTTTAAAACATTTTGAAAATTGATCAACCGCAATAATCTAAACTCACTATGAAGCTAAGAGCATTAACCTTTTAAGTTAAAATTAGAGATTATAAATCTCCATAGTGATATGCCACAACTAGATACATCTACATGATTTACTACTGTAATCTCATCAATAATTACTCTATTTTATTTCAACTAAAAATCTCTACACAAACTTTCTCGGCACCACCCTCACCAAAAATCTTTACAACACAAAAAACAAAAACCCCTTGAGAAGCAAAATGAACGATAATCTATTTGCCTCATTTATCACTCCAAAAGTAAAAGGTTTACCTATTGTTGTAACTATTATTATATTTCCATCAATTTTATTTCCATCATCGGAACGTCTAATTAGCAACCGCTTACACTCATTTCAACATTGACTTATTAAACTTATTATTAAGCAAATAATACTAATTCACACCCCAAAAGGATGAAATTGAGCCCTAATAATTGTATCTTTAATTATATTTATTGGATCTACTAATCTACTGGGCCTTTTACCACATACATTTTCTCCTACTACTCAACTATCTATAAATCTAAGTATAGCTATTCCCTTATGAGCTGGAGCTTTAATCTTAGGCTTCCGCCATAAACTAAAACACTCCTTAGCCCATTTCCTCCCTCAAGGAACACCTATTTCTTTAATCCCTATACTAATTATTATCGAAACAATTAGCCTATTTATTCAACCAATAGCCTTAGCAATTCGATTAACAGATAATATTACTGCAGGTCACTTACTAATACATCTAATTGGTGGGGCTACCTTTGTACTAATAAATATCAGCCCACCAACAGCTACAATTACATTTATTATTTTACTCCTACTGACTATTCTAGAATTTGCTGTAGCCTTAATTCAAGCCTATGTATTTACCCTGCTAGTAAGCTTATATCTACATGATAATACATAATGACCCACCAAACACATGGTTATCACATAGTCAACCCAAGCCCATGACCACTAACAGGAGCATTCTCAGCCCTCCTTCTAACATCTGGTCTAGTAATATGATTTCATTATAGCTCAACAGTCCTACTAACTATAGGCCTTATAACAAATCTTTTAACAATATTTCAATGATGACGAGATATTATCCGCAAAGGGACCTACCAAGGACATCACACCCCTATTGTACAAAAAGAACTTCGATATGGAATAATCTTATTTATTATCTCCGAAGTCTTTTTCTTTGCCAGATACTTCTGAGCTTTCTACCACTCTAGCCTAGTCCCCACACACAATCTAGGAGGTTGCTGACCACCAACAGGAATTATTCCACTAAATCTCCTAGAAGTTCCACTACTAAATACATCAGTTCTTCTAGCATCTGGCGTTTCAATCACATGAGCTCACCACAGCCTAATAGAAGGTAAACGAAATAACATAAATCAAGCCCTACTCATCACTATTATACTAGGCTTATACTTTACCTTACTTCAAGCTTCAGAATATTTTGAAACATCATTCTCTATTACAGATGGCATTTACAGATCTACATTCTTCATAGCAACAGGATTCCACGGTCTACATGTAATTATTGGATCTACATTCCTAATAGTCTGCCTACTATGACAACTAAAATTCCATTTTACATCCAAACACCATTTTGGGTTTGAAGCAGCAGCATGATATTGACATTTTGTAGATGAAATTTGACTCTTCCTGTATGTATCTATCTATTGATGAGGATCATACTCTCTTAGTATAATTAATATAACTGACTTCCAATTAGTAGATTCTAATTAACCTTAGAAGGGAGTAATAAACTTACTTATCATTATGTTAACAAACATTCTCCTCTCACTAGCCTTAATCTTAGTAGCATTCTGACTACCACAAATAAATTTATACTCAGAAAAAGCGAATCCATATGAATGCGGATTTGATCCAACAAGTTCAGCACGACTACCATTCTCAATGAATTTTTTCTTAGTAGTTATTACATTCCTATTATTTGACTTAGAAATTGCTCTTCTACTCCCACTTCCATGAGCAATTCAAACTTCCAATATTACAACAATAACACTTATAGCCCTCATCCTAATTACAATCTTATCAATTGGCCTAGCCTACAAATGATTACAAAAAGGACTAGAATGAACAGAATAACTGGTAATTAGTTTAACTAAAATTAATGATTTCAACTTATTAGATTATGATTGTGTTCATAATTACCAACATGACATCTGCTTTCCTTAATTTAACTCTAGCCTTTACTCTATCCCTCATAGGAACCCTAATATTTCAGTTTTCCTTCTCTCTGGATGCCCTTCTGCTCTCTTCTCTCTCTGGATGCCCTTCTGTTCACAAGGCTCTACGGATGCCCTACTGCCTTCTCCTCTCTCTGGATGCCCTTCTAAACTCTCCTATCTCTGGATGCCCTTCTGTTCTCTTCTCTCTCTGGATGCCCTTCTGTTCTGTCTTTTCTATTCTCTCCTCTCTCTGCATTCCCTATTTGCTTTTCCTCTCTCTGAATGAACTTCGGTCATCTCCTCTCTCTGGATGACCTTCTGTCTTCTCCTCTCTATTGATGCCCTTCTGTTCTATTCTCTCTCTGAATGCCCTTCTGTTCTCTCCACTCTCTGGATTCGCTTCTGTCTTCTCCTTCTCTGAATGCCCTTCTGTTCTCTCCTCTTTCTGGATGCCCTTCTGTTCTCTCCTCTATCTAGATGCCTTCTGTCTTCTCTTCTCTCTGTATAGCCTTCTGTACTATTTTATGTGTATGTCCTTCTTTGCTCTCCTCTCTCCGGATGCCCTTCTGTTCTCCACTCCCCCAGGATGCACTACTATCTTCTTGTCTCTCTGGATGCCCTACTGTTCTCTCTTTACTCTGGATGGCGTTCTGTCTTCTCCTCTCTCTTGATGACCTTGTGATCTCTCATTTCTCTGGATGCCCTTTTGTTCTCTCCTCTCTCCACATGCCCTTCTGTCTTCTCCTCTCTCTCTCTATGCCCTTCTGGTCTCTCCTCTCTCTGGATGCCCTTTTTTCTCTCCTCTCTCTGGATTCCCTTCTGTCTTCTCCTCTTTCTGGATGCCGTTCTGTCCTCTCCTCTCTCTGGATACCCTTCTGTCTTCTCCTCTCTCTGGATGCACTTCTGTTCTCTCCTCTTTCTGGATTCCCAATTTTTTTTCCTCTCTCTGGATGCCCTTCTGTCATCTCCTCTCTCCAGATGCCCGCCTGTCTTCTCCTCTCTCTGGATGCCCATCTGTTCTCTCATCTTTCCGGATGCCCTACTGTCTTCTCCTCACTCTGGATGCCCTTCTATTCTCTAATCTCTCTGGATTCCCTCCTGTCTTCTCCTCTCTCTTGATGCCCTTCTCTTTTCTCCTCTTTCTGGATGCCCTTCTGTTCTCTCCTCTCTATGGATTCCCTTCTGTGTCATCCTTTCTCTGGATGCTCTTCTCTATTCTCTTCTCTTGGGATGTCCTTCTGTCCTTTCCTCTATCTGGATTCCCTTCTGTCTTCTCCTCTCTCTGTATGCCCTTCTGTTCTCTCCTCTTTCTGGATGCCCTTCTATTCTCTCCTCTCTCTGCATACACTTCTGTCATCTCTTCTCTCAGGATGCACTTTTATTCTCTCCTCTCTCTGCATTCCCTATTTTCCTTTTTCCTCTCTCTGAATGAACTTCGGTCATCTCCTCTCTCTGGATGACCTTCTGTCCTCTCCTCTCTACTGATGCCCTTCTGTTCTCTCCTCTCTCCGAATGCCCTCCTGTTCTCTCCACTCTCTGGATTCGCTTCAGTCTTCTCCTTCTCTGAATGCCCTTCTGTTCTCTCCTCTTTCTGGATGCCCTTCTGTTCTCTCCTCTATCTAGATGCCCTTCTGTCTTCTCCTCTCTCTGTATGAACTTCTGTACTATTTTATGTGGATGTCCTTCTTTGCTCTCCTCTCTCTGGATTCCCTTCTGTCTACTCCTATCTCCTGATGTGCTTCTGTCTTGTCCTCTTACTGAATGCCCTTCTCTCTTCTCATCTCTCTGGATGCACTTCTGCTCTCTTCTTTCTCTGGATGTCCATCTGTTCTCTCCTCTCTCCAGAAGCCTTACTGTCTTCTCCTCTCTCTGGATACCCTCTTACACTCTCCTATCAATTGATGACCTTCTGTTCTCTCCTCTCTCCGGATGCCTTCTGTCTGCTCTTCTCTCTCAATGCCCTTCTAGGCTCTCCTCTTACTTCATGGCCTTTTTTTCTCCTCTCTCTCTGGATACCCTTCTGTCTTCTCCTCTCTCTGGATGCCGTTCTATCTTCTCCTCTCTCTGGATACACTTCTGTCTTCTCCTCTCTCTGGATGCACTTCTGTTCTCTCCTCTTTCTGGATTCCTTATTTTTCTTTTCCTCTCTCTGGATGCCCTTCTGTCGTCTCCTCTCTCCAGATGCCCTACTGTCCTCTCCTCTCTTTGGATGCCCTTCTACTCTCTCCTCTCTATTGATGACCTTCTGTTCTCTCCTCTTTCTGGATGCACTTCTGTTCTCTCCTCTCTCCGGATACCCTTCTGTCTTCTCCTCTCTCTCTCAATGTCCTTCTAGGCTCTCCTCTCTCTTGATGCCCTTTTATTTTCTCCTCTCTGGATACCCTTCTGTCTTCTCCTCTCTCTGGATGCCGTTCTATCCTCTCCTTTCTCTGGATGCCCTTCTGTCTTCTCTCTCTGGATGCACTTCTGTTCTCTCCTCTTTCTGGATTCCCTATTTTTCTTTTTCTCTCTCTGGATGCCCTTCTGTCATCTCCTCTCTCTGGATGACCTTCTGTCTTCTCCTCTCTCCCGATGCCCATCTGTTCTCTCCTCTCTACGGATGCTCTAATGTCTTCTCCTCTTTCTGGATGCCCTTCTATTCTCCCCTAACATTAGATGCCTTTTGTTCTCTCCTCTCACTGGATGACATTCTGTCCTCTCCTCTCTCTGGATGCCCTTCTATCTTCTCCTCTTTCTGGATGCATTTCTGTTCTCTCCTCTCTCTGGATGACCTTCTGTTTTTTCCTCTTTTTTCTGATGGCCTTCTGTTCTCTCCTCTCTCCCAATGCCCTTCTGTTCTCTTCTCTCTCTGGATTTGCTTCTGTCTTCTCCTTTAATGGATGCCCTTCTGTTCTCTCCTCTTTCTGCATGCCCTTCTGTTCACTCCTCAATCTAGATGTTCTTCTGTCTTCTCTTCTCTCTGTATGGCCTTCTGGACTATTTTATGTGGATGCCCTTCTTTGCTCTCCTCTCTCCAGATGCCCTTCTTTTCTCACCTCTCTCTGGATGCCCTACTGTCTTCTCATCTCTATGGATGCCCTTCTACTATCTCTTCTATTTTGATGCCCTTCTGTCCTCTCTTCTCTCTGGATTCCTTTCTGTCTTCTCCTCTCTCTAGGTGACCTTCTGTTCTCTCTTTTTCTGAATGCCTTTCTGTTCTCTCCTCTATTCGGATGCCCTTATGTCTTCTCTTCTCTCTATATATACCCTTCTGGTCTCTCCTCTCTCTAGATGCCCTTTTTTTTTCTCTCCTCTCTCTGGATTCCCTTCTGTCTTCTCCTCTCCCTGGATGCCATTCTATCTTCTCTCCCTGGATACCCTTCTGTCTTCTCCTCCCTCTGGATGCACTTCTGTTCTCTTCTCTTTCTGGATTATCTATATTTCTTCTCCTCTCTCTGGATGCCCTTCTGTCCTCTCCTCTTTCTGGATGCCCTTCTATCATCTCCTCTCTCTGGATGCCCTTTGTTCTCTCCTCTCTCAGGATGCCCTACTTCCCTCTCCTCTCTCTGGATGCCCTTCTGTCTTCTCCTCCCTCTGGATGCCCTTCTGTCCCCTCTTCTCTCTGGATGCTCTTCTGTCTTCTCCTTTCTCTGGATGCCCTTTGTTCTCTCCTTTCTCGGGATGCCCTTCTTCCCTCTCCTCTCTCTCTATGCCCTTCTGTCTTCTCCCTCTGGATGCACTTCTGTTCTCTCCTCTTTCTGGATTACCTATATTTCTTCTCCTCGCTATGGATGCCCTTCTGTCCTCTCCTCTTTCTGGATGCCCTTCTATCATCTCCTCTCTCTGGATGCCCTTTGTTCTCTCCTCTCTTGGGATGCCCTACTTCCCTCTCCTCTCTCTGGATGCCCTTCTGTCTTCTCCTCCCTCTGTATGCCCTTCTGTCCCCTCTTCTCTCTGGATGCCCTTCTGTCTTCTCCTCTCTCCCTATGCCCTTCTGTTCTCTCATTTCACTGGCTTTCGTTCTGTGTTCTCCTATTTCTGGATGCACATCTGTTTTCTCCTTTCTCCGGATTACCTTCTATCTTCTCCTATCTCTGGATTCCCTTCTATGCTCTCCTTTCTCTGGATTCTCTTCTGTCTTCTCCTCTCTGTGCATGCTGTTTCATCCTCTTCTCCCTCTGGATTCGCTCTGTCTACTCCTTCTCTGAATACCCTTCTGTTCTCTCCTCTTTCTGGATTCCCTCTGTTCTCTCCTCTATCAAGACGCCTTTCTGTCTCCTCCTCTCTTTGTATGGCATTCTATAATATTTTATGTGGATTCCCTTCTTTCCTCTCCTCTCTCTGCATGCCCTTCTGCTCTGTATTCTCTCTGGAGGAAATTATGTCTCCTTCTCTCTCTGGATGTCCATCTGTCTTCTGCTATGTTCTGATGCCCTTCTGTCTTCTCCCTGAATGTCGTTCTGTCCTCTCCTCTCTTAGGATGCCTGTTGGTCTTTTTCTACATCTGGATGACTCCTCTCTTCTCCTATTTACAGATGCCCTTCTGTCCAGTCCTTTCTATAGATGCCCATCTGTCTTCTCCTCTCTCTGGATGCCCTTCTGCTCTCTCCTCTCTCTGAGTGCCATTCTGTTCTCTCCTCTCTCCTCTCTCCTCTTCTGTCTTCTCCTCTCTCTGGATGCTCTTCTGCTCTCTCCTCTCTCTGGATACCCTTCTGTTCTCTCCTCTCTCTGGATTCCCTTTTTGTCTTCTCCTCTCTCTGGATACCCTTCTGTAATCTGCTCTCTTTGGATGTCATTCTGTCTTCTCCTCTCTTCCAATGCCCTTCTGTCTTCTCCTCTCTCTGGATGCCCTACCATTCTCTCCTCACTCTAGATTCCCTTCTGTCTTCTCCTCTCTCGGGATTCCCTTCTGTTCTCTCCTCTTACTGGATTTCCTTCTGTCCTCTCCTCTCTCTGGATGCCCTTCTATCTTTTCCTCTCTCTGGATGAACTTCTGTCACCTTCTCTCTCTGGATGTCCTTCAGTCTTCTCCTCTCTCTGGATGCCCTTCTTTTCTCTCTTTTTTCTGGATTCTCTTCTATTCTATCATTTCCCTAGAAGCCCTTCTTTTCAATCCTCTCTCGGGATGCCCTTCTTCACTATCCTCTCTTTGGATGCTCTTTTGTCCTCTCCTCTCTATGGTTGCCATTCTATCCTCTCTTCTCTCTGGATGACCTTCTGCCTTCTCCTCTCTCCCCATGCCCTTCTGTTCTCTCCTCTCTCTGCATGCCCTTCTTCTCTCTCCTCTCTCTGGATTCGCTCTGTCTTCTCATTCTCTTGATGCCCTTCTCTTCTCTCCTCTCTCTAGATACCCTTTTGTTCTCTATTCTATCTAGATGCCATTCTGTCTTCTCCTATCTCTGTATGGCCTTCTTTACTGTTTCCTTTGGATGCCCTTCTGACCTCTCCTCTCGCTGAATGACCTTTTTTTCTCTCTTCTCTCTGGAGGCCATTCTGTCCTCTCCTCTCTCTGGAAGCCACTCTGTCTTCTCCTCTTTCTGGATACCCTTCGGTTATCTACTCTCTGTACATGCCTTTCTGTCCTCTATTCTCTCTGGATGCCCTTATGTTCTCTCCTCTCTCTGGATGTTCTTCTGTCTTCTCCACTCTCTGGATACCATTCTATTCTCTACTCTCCCTGGATGACCTTGTGTTTTCTCTGCTCTCTGGATGCCCTTTGTTCTCTCCTTTTTGTGGATGTGTTTCTGTCTTCTCCTCTCTCTGGATGCCCTTCTCTTCTCTCCTCTCTCTGGATGCCCTTCTGACCTCTCCTCTCCATAGATGCCTTTCTGTCTTCACCTCTCTCTGGATGGCTTTCTGTTCCCTCCTCTCTCTGGATCCCTTCTGTCCTGTCCTCTTTTTAAGCCCTTCTTCACTCACCTCTCTCTGGATGCCCTTCTGTCCTTTCCTCTATCTGGATGCCCTTCTACTCCCTCCTCTCTGTGGATGCCCTTCTGTTCTCTCCTCTCTCTGGATGCCCTACTGTTTTCTTCGCTCTCTCGATGCCCTTTTGCTCTCTCAACTTTCTGGATGCCCTTATGTTCTCTCCTCTCTCCGGATGCCCTTATGTCTTCGCCTCTCTCTGGATGACTTCTGCTCTCTCCTCTTTCTGGATGTGCTGCTTCTCTCTCCTCTCTCCGGATTCCCTTCTGTCTTCTCCTCTAACCGGATGCCCTTCTGCTCTCTCCTCTCTCTGTATGCCCTTCTGTTCTGTCCTCTCTCTGGATGCCCTACTTTTTTCTCCTCTCTCTGGATGCCCTTCTGTCCTCTCCACTATCTGGATGCCCTTCTGTATTCTCCTCTCTCTGGATGCACTTCTGATCGCTCCTCTCTCCGGTGGCTCTTCTATCCTTTCATCTCTCTGTATGCCCTTTGTCTTCTCCTCTCTCTGCATAGCCTTCTGTTTTCACCTCTCTCTGGATTCCCTTCTGTCCTCTCCTTTATCTGGATGCCCTTCTGTTCTCTCTTCTCTCTGAATTCCCTTTTTGTCTTCTCCTCTCGCTGCATGCCCTTCTCTTCTCTCCTCTCTCTAGATGCCCTTCTGTTCTATCCTCTCTCTGGACACTATTCTGTTTTTTTCTCTCTCTGGATGCCCTTCTGTGCTCTTCTCTCTCTGGATTCCCTTCTGTCCTCTCCTTTCGCTGGATGCCCTTCTGCTCTCTCCTCTCTCTGGATGCCCTACTGTCTTCTCCTCTCTCTGGATGCCCTTCTAGTCTCTCCTCTCTTCGGATGCCCTTCTGTCTTCTCCTCTCTGTGGATGCCCTTCTGCTCTCTCCTCTCTCTGGATGCCCTTCTGTTCTCTCCTGTCTCCGGATGCCCTACTATCTTCTGCTCTCTCTGGATGCTTTTTTGCTCTCTCCTATTTCTGGATGCCCTTCTGTTCTCTCCTCTGTCCGTATGCCCTTCTGTCCTCTCCTCTCTCTGGATGCCCTTCTGTTCTCTCCTGTCTCCAGATGCCCTACTGTCTTCTCCTCTCTCGTTATGCCCTTCTACTCTCTCCTCTCTCTGGATGCCCTTCTGTTCTCTCCTCTCTCTGGATTCCCTTTTGTCTTCTCCTCTATTGATGATTCTGTTCTCTCCTCTTTCTGGATGCCTTCTCTTCTCTCCTCTTTCTGGATGCCCTTCTGTCTTCTTCTCTCTTTGAATGCCGTTCTGGTCTCTTCTCTATCTAGATGCCCTTCTCTTTTCTCCTCTCTCTGGATTCCCTTCTGTATTTTCATCTCTCTGGAGGCCTTTCTATCCTCTCCTCTCACTGGATGCCCTTCTGTTCTCTCCTCTCTCCGGATGCCCTACTGTCTTCTCTTCTCTCTGGATACCCTTTTGCTCTCTCGTCTTTCTGGATGCCCTTCTAACTTCTCCTATCTCCCGATGCCCATCTGCTCTCTACTCTCTCTGATGCCCTTTTGTTCTCTCTTCTCTCGGGTTTTCCTTCTGTTCTCTCCTCTCTCTGGATTCCTTCTGTCTTCTCTTCTCACTTGATGCCCTGCTGTTCTCTCCTCTTTCTGGATACTCTTCTGTTCTCTCCTCTCTCTGCATACGCTTCGGCGGTCTCCTTTCTCAGGATGCACTTCTGTTCTCTCCTCTCTCTGCATTCCCTATTTTTCTTTTACTCTCTCTGGATGCCCTTCTGTCATCTCCTCTCTCTGGATGCCCTTCTGTCTTCTCGTCTCTCCCGATACCCTTCTGTCTTCTCCTCTCTCCCGATGCCCTTCTGTTCTCTCCTCTCTCTGGATTCCCTTCTGACTTCTCCTTCTCTGGATGTCCTACAGTTCTCTCCTCTTTCTGGATGCCCTTCTATTCTCTCTTCTATCTAGATGCCCTTCTGTCTTCTCCTCTCTTTGTACGGCCTTCTGTACTATTTTATGTGGATGCCCTTCTTTGTTCTCCTCTCTCTGGATGCCCTTCTGTCTTCTCCTATCTCCCGATGCCCTTCTGTCTTCTCCTCTCTCTAGATGCCCTTTTGTGTTTTACTCTCTCTGGATTCCCTTGTGCTCTCTCCTCTCTCTGGATGCCCTTCTGTTCTCTCCTCTCTCTGGATGCCCTTCTGTCTTGTCCTCTCACTGGATGCCCTTCTGCTCTCTCCTCTCTCTGGATGCCCTTCTGTTCTCTCCTCTCTCCAGATGCCCTACTGTCTTCTCCTCTCTCGTTATGCCCTTCTACTCTCTCCTCTCTCTGGATGCCCTTCCGTTCTCTCCTCTCTCTGGATTCCCTTCTGTCTTCTCCTCTATTGATGATTCTGTTCTCTCCTCTTTCTGGATGCCTTATCTTCTCTCCTCTTTCCGGATGCCCTTCTGTCTTCTTCTCTCTCTGAATGCCGTTCTGGTCTCTTCTCTATCTATATGCCCTTCTCTTCTTTCATCTCTCTGGATTCCATTCTGGCTATTCCTCTCTCTGGATGCCTTTCTATCCTCTCCTCTCACTGGATGCCCTTCTGTTCCCTCCTCTCTCCGGATGCCCTACTCTCTTCTCCTCTCTCTGTATGCCCTTTTGCTCTCTCCTCCTTCTGGATGCCCTTCTGTCTTCTCCTATCTCCCGATGCCCATCTGATCTCTCCTCTCTCTGAATGCCCTTCTGTTCTCTCCTTTCTCTGGATTCACTTCTGTCTTCTTCTTCTCTGGATGTCCTTCTGTTCTCTCCTCTCTCTGGATGCACTTGTGTCCTCTTCTCTCTGGATGCCCTTCTGTTTTCTTCTCTTTCCTCATGCTCTTCTGTCCTCTCCTATCTGGATGCCCTTCTGTATTCTCCTCTCTGAATGCCCTTCTGTTCTCTCCTCTCTTTGGATTCCCTTCTGTCTTCTCCTCTCTGTGGATGCCCTTCTGCTCTCTCCTCTCTCTGGATGCCCTTCTGTTCTCCTCTCTCTCTGGCTTCCCTTCTGTCTTCTCCTCTTTCTAAATGCCCTTCTGTTCACTCCTCTCTCTCATTCTTTTCTGTTCTCTCCTCTCTCTGGATGCCCTTCTGTCCACTCCTCTCTCTGGATGCCCATCTGTCTTCTCCTCTCTCTGGATGCCCTTCTGCTCTCTCCTCTCTTTGGATGCCCTTCTGTTCTCTCTGTTTTCTGGATGCCCTTCTTTTCTCTATTCTGTTCTCTCCTCTCTCTGGAAGCCCTTCTGTATTCTCCTCTCTCTGGATTCCCTTCTGTCTTCTCTCTTTGGATGCCCTTATGTTCTCTCTCTTTTCTGGATGCTCTTCTGCTCTCTCCTATCTCCGTATGCCCTTCTGTTTTTTCCTCTCTCTGGATTACCTTCTGTCTTCTCCTCTCTCTGGAAGCCATTCTCTCCTCTCCTTTCTATGGATGCCTTTCTGTCTTCTCCTCTCTCAGAATGCCCTTCTGTTCTCTCTTTTCAGGATACCCTTCTGATCTCTCCTCTCTCCGTATGGTTTTCTGTTCTTTCCTCTCTATGGATTGCCTTCTGTCTTCTCCTCTCTCTGGATGCCATTCTCTCCTCTCCTCTCTCTGGATGACCTTCTGTCTTCTCCTTTCTCTGGATGCCCTTCTGTTCTCTCCTCTCTTTGGATTCCCTTTATGTCTTCTCCTCTCTCTGGATACCCATCTGTTATCTCCTCTCTCTGGATGCCCATTTGTCTTCTCCTATCTCCAGATGCCCTTCTGTCTTCTCCTCTTTCTGGATACCCTTCTGTTCTCTGCTCTCTCTACATGCCCTTCTGTCCTCTATTCTCTCTGGATGCTCTCATGCTCTGTCCTCGCTCTGTATGTTCTTCTGCCTTCTCTGCTCTCTGGATACCATTCTATTCTCTACTCTCCCTGGATGCCCTACTATCTTCTCTGTTCTCTGGGTGGCCTTCTGTTCTCCCCTCTTTGTGGATGTCTTTCTGTCTTCTCCTCTCTTTGGATGCTTTTCTATTCTCTCCTCACTCTGGATGCCCTTCTGACCTCTCCTCACCAGGGATGCCCTTCTGTCTCCTCCTCTCTCTGGATGGCTTTCTGTTCTCTCCTCTCTCTGCATCCCTTCTGCCCTCTCCTCTTTCTGGATACCCTTCTGTCCTCTCCTCTCTCTGGATGCCCTTCTGTCCTCTCCTCTCTCTGGATGCCCTTCTGTTCTATCCTCTCTCTGGATTCCCGTTTTGTCTTCACCTCTCACTGGATGCCCTTCTCTTCTCTCCTCTCTCTAGATGCCCTTCTGTCTTCTCCTTCCTCTGGATTACCTTCTGTCCTCACCACTCTCTGGATGCCCTTTGTTCTCTCCTCTCTCTGGATGCCCTTCTGTAATCTCCTCTCTCTGGATGCCCTTCTGTAATCTCCTCTCTCTGGATGCCCTTCTGTCTTCTCCTCTCTTCCGATGCCTTTCTGTCTTCTCCTCTCACTGGATGCCCTACCATTCTTTCCTCACTCTAGATTCCTTTCTGTCTACTCCTCTCTGTGGATGCCCTTCTGTCTCTCTTCTCACTTGATGTCCTTCTGTCTTCTCCTCTCTCTGTATGCCCTTCTGTCTTCTCCTTTCTCCCTATGCCCTTCTTTTCTCTCATCTCTACCTATGCCCTTCTGTTTTCTCCACTCTCTGGATGCCCTACAATTTTCTCCCCCTCTGGATACCCTTCTGTATTCTCCTCTCTCCCTATGCCCTATTGTTCTCTCATCTTTACGGCTTCCCTTTTGTTTTCCCCTATCTCTGGATGCCCTTATGTTCTCTCCTTTATTCGGTGAACTTATGTCTTCTCCTCTCTCTGAATGCCCCTATGCTCTCTCCTCTCCCTGGATGTGCTTCTGTTCACTCCTCTCTCTGAATGCCCTTCTGTCTTCTCCTCTAACCGGATGCCCTTCTGCTCTCTCCTTTCTCTGGATGCCCTTCTGTTCTCTCATCTCTCCGGAAGAACTTCTGTCTTCTCCTCTTTCTGGATTCCCTTCTTTTCTTTCCTCTCCCCAGATGCCCTTCTGTCTTCTCCTTTCTCTCTGGATGCCCTTTTGTCCTCTCCTCTCTCCAAATGCCCTTCTGTCTTTTCCTTTCTCTGGATGTCCTTCTCTTCTCTCCTCTCTCTGAATTACCTCTGTCTTCTCCTCTCTGCATGCTGCTTTATCCTCTCCTCGCTCTGGATTTGCTCAGTCATCTCCTTCTCTGAATGCCTTTCTGTTCTCTTCTCTTTCTGGATGCCCTTCTGTTCTCTCCTCTCTCTAGACGCCCTTCTGTCTCCTCCACGCTCTGCATGCCCTTCTGCTCTTTCATCTATCTGAACAAATTCTGTCTACTTCTCTATCTGGATGCCCTTCTGTCTTCTGCTATGTCCTGATGCCCTTCTGTCTTCTCCTCTTTCTGGATGCCCTTCTGTACTCTGCTCTCTCTAGATACCCTTCTGTCCTCTCCTCTACCTGAATGCCCTTAAGTTCTCTTTTCTGCATGAATGCCCTTCTGTCATCTCCTGTCTCAGGATGCCCTTCTGTCTTCTCTTCTCTCTGGATGCCCTTCTGATCTTTCCTCTCTCTGGTGGCTCTTCTATCCTCTCATCTCTCTGGATGCCCTTCTGTCTTCACATCTGTCTGGATGCCCTTCTGTTTTCACCTCTATCTTGATGCTCTTCTGTCCTCTCCTCTCACTGGATGCCCTTCAGTTCTCTGCTTTTTCTGGATTCCCTTTTTGTCTTCTCCTCTCTCTGGATGCCCTTCTCTTCTCTCCTCTCTCTAGATGCCCTTCTGTCCTCTATTCTGTCTGCATGCCTCTCTGTTCTCTTGTCTCTATGGATGTCCTTCTGTGCTCTCCTCTCTCTGGATTCCCTTCTGTACTTTCCACTCTCTTGATGCCCTTCTGCTCTCTCCTCTCTCCAGAAAAACTTCTGTCTTCTCCTCTTTCTGGATGCCCTTCTTTTCTCTCCACTCCCAATACGCCCTTCTGTCTTCTCCTCTCTCTGGATGCCCTTCTGTCCTCTCCACTGTCCAGATGCCCTTCTGTCTTCTACTATCTCTGGATGCATTCTGTTATCTCCTCACTCTGGATTACCTTCTGTCTTCTCCTCTCTACATGCTGTTTTATCCTCTCCTCTCTCTGGATTCGCTCAGTCATCTCCTTCTCTGAATGCCCTTCTGATCTCTCCTTTTTCTGGATGCCCTTCTGTTCTCTCCTCTATCTAGATGCTCTTCTGTCTCCTCCACGCTCTGCATGCCCTTCTGCTCTGTCTTCTCTCTGGACAAATTCTGTCTCCTTCTCTATCTGGATGCCCTTCTGTCTTCTGCTATGTCCTGATGCCCTTCTGTCTTCTCCTCTTACTGGATGACCTTATGTACTCTGCAATCTCTAGATACCCTTCTGTTCTCTCCTCTCTCTGGATGCCCTTCTGTTCTCTTCTCTGCCTGAATGCCCTTCTGTCATCTCCTGTCTCAGGATGCCCTTCTGTCTTCTCTTCTCTCTGGATGCCCTTCTGATCTCTCCTCTCTCTGGTGGCTCTTCTATGCTCTCATCTCTCTGGATGCCCTTCTGTCTTCTCATCTGTCTAGATGCCCTTCTGTTTTCACCTCTCTCTTGATGCTCTTCTGTCCTCTCCTCTCACAGGATGCCCTTCTGTTCTCTCCTCTCTCTAGATTCCCTTTTTGTCTTCTCCTCTCGCTGGATGACCTTCTCTTCTCTCTTCTCTAGATGCGCTTCTGTCCTCTATTCTGTCTGCATGCCTCTCTGTTTTCTCGTCTCTCTGGATGCCCTTCTGTGCTCTCCTCTCTCTGGATTCCCTTATGTCCTTTCCTTTCTCTGGATGCCCTTCTGCCCTCGCCTCTCTCTGGATGCCTTACTGTCATCTCCTTTCTCTGGATGCTTTTGTGTTCTCTCCTCTCTATGGATGCCCTTCTGTCTTCTCCTCTCTCCCTATGCCCTTCTGTTCTCTCATCTCACCGGCTTCAGTTCTGTCTTCTTCTATTTCTGGATGCCCTTCTGTTCTCTCCTCTATCTAGATGCACTTCTGTCTCCTCCTCTCTATGTATGACCTTCTGAACTATTTTATGTGGATGCCCTTCTTTCCTCTCCTCTCTCTGCGTGTCCTTCTGCTCTGTCTTCTCTCTGGAGGAAATTTTGTCTCCTCTCTCTGGATGCCCTTCTGTCTTCTGCTATGTCCTGATGCACTTCTGTCTTCTCCTCTTTCTGGATGCCCTTCTGTTCTCTGCTCTCTCTAGATACCATTCTGTCATCTCTGCTCTCTGGATGCCCTTCTGATCTCTTCTCTCCCTGAATGCACTTATGTCCTCTCCTCTCTCAGGATGCCCGTCAGTCCTTTTCTACATCTGGATGACTCCTCTCTTCTCCTATTTACGGATTCCCTTCTGTTCTCTCCTCTCTCCGGATGCCCTTCTGTCTTCTAATCTCTCTAGATGCCCTTCTGTTCTCTCCTTTCTCCAGATGCCCTTCTGTCCTCTCCTCTCTCAGGAAGCCCGTCGGTCATTTTCTACATCTGGATGCCTCCTCTCTTCTACTATTTATGGATACCCTTCTGTTCTCTCTTCTCTCTCTGGACTCCCTTTTGTTTTATCCTTTCTTTGTATGCCCTTCTGTACTCTTTTCTCTATGGATGCCCTTCTGTCCACTCCTCTTTCTGGATGCCCATCTGTCTTCTCCTCTCTCTGGATGCCCTTCTGGTCTCTCCTCTCTCTGAATGCCCTTCTGTTCACTCCTCTCTCCAGATGCCCTTTTGTATTCTCCTCTCTCGGTATTCCCTTCTCTCTTCTCCTCTCTTTGGATGCCCTGCTGTTCTCTGTTCGCTCTGGATTGCCTTCTGTCTTCTCCTCTCACTGGATGTCCTTCTGTCCTCTCCTCTCTCTGCATGCCCTTCTGTTTTTTCTCTCTTTAGATGCCCTTCTGTCACTTCCCTCACTGGATGTCCTTCAGTCTTCTGCTCTCTCTGAATGCCCTTCTGATCTCTCCCTTTTCTGGATTCTCTTCTGTTCTCTCATTTCCCTAGATGCCGTTCTTTTCAATCCTCTATTGGGATGCACTTCTTCAGTCTCCTCTCTCTGGATGACCTTCTGTCCTCTCATGTCTCTTGTTGCCATTCTATGCTCTCCTCTCTCTGTATGCCCTTCTGTCTTCTCGTTTCTCCCTATGCCCTTCTTTTCTCTCGTCTCTCATGATGCCCTTCTGTTTTCTCCACTCTGTGGATGCCCGACAATTTTCTCCTCACTCTAAATACCCTTCTGTATTCTCCTCTTTCCTTATGCCCTTCTGTTCATCTCTCCAGCTTCCCTTCGGTCTTCTCTTTTCTCTGGATACCCTTATGTTCCCTCCTCTCTCCGGATGCCCTTCTGTCTTCTCCTCTCTCTGGAAGCCCTTCTGCTCTCTCCTCTTTCTGGATGCACTTATGTTCTCTCCATCATCCTGATGCCCTACTGTCTTCTCCTCTAAAGAGATGCCCTTCTTCTCTCTCCTTTCTCTGGATGCCCTTCTGTTCTCTCATCTCTCCAGACGCCCTTCTGTCTATTCCTCTCTCTGTATGCCCTTCTGTGATCTCCACTCTCTCTCTGGATGCCCTTCTGTCTTCTCTTCTCTCTCGATGCCCTTCTGATCTCTCCTCTTTCTGGGGGCTCTTCTATCCTCTCATCTCTCTGGATGACCTTCTGTCTTCTCCTCTCTCTGGATGTCCTTCTGTTTTCATCTCTCTCTGGATGCCCTTCTGTCCTCTCCTCGTACTGGATGCCCTTCAGGTCTCTCCTCTCTGTGTATTCCCTTTTTGTCTTCTCCTTTCGCTGGATGTCCTTCTCTTCTCTCCTCTCTCTAGTTGCCCTTCTGTACTCTATTCTGTCTGGATGCCTCTCTGTTCTCTCGTCTCTATGGATGCCCTTGTGTGCTCTCCTCTCTCTGGATTCCCTTCTGCCCTCTCCTCTCTCTGGATGCCCTTCTGCTCTCTCCTCTCTCTGGATGCCCTTCTGTCTTCTCTTTCTCTGGATGCTTTTCTGTTCTCTCCTCTCCCTGAATGCCCTTCTGTTTTCTCCTCTCTGTGGATGCCCTTCTGCTCTCTCCTCTCTCTGGAGGCCCTCATGTTCTCTCCTCTCTCTGGATTGCCTACTGTCTTCTCCTTTTTCTGGAAGCTTTTTTGCTTTCTCCTCTCTCTCGAAGCCCTTCTGTCTTCTCCACCCTCTGGATGCCCTTCTGTCCTCTCTTCTCTCTGGATGCCCTTCTGTCTTCTCCTCTCTCCCTATGCCCTTCTGTTCTCTCATCTCACCAGCTTCCATTCTGTCTTCTTCTATTTCTGGATGCACTTCTGTTTTCTCCTCTCTCCGGATGACCTTCCTTCTTTTCCTATCTCTGGATGCCCTTCTGCTCTCTCCTCTCTCTGTATGCCATTCTGTTCTCTATTCTCTCTGGATTCCCTTCTGTCTTCTCCTCTATCTGCATGCCGTTTTATCCTCTCCTCGCTCTGGATTTGCTCTCTCTTCTCCTTTTCTGAATGTCCTTCTGTTCTCTCCTCTTTCTGAATGCCCTTCTGTTCTCTCCTCTATCTAGTTGCCCTTCTGTCTCCTCCTCTTTCTGTATGGCCTTCTGTACTATTTTATGTGGATGCCCTTCTTTCCTCTCCTCTCTCTTCATGCCCTTCTGCTCTGTCTTCTCACTAGACAAATTCTGTATCCTTCTCTCTATGGATGCCCTTCTGTCACCTTCTCTCTCTGGATGTCCTTCAGTCTTCTCTCTCTGGATACCCTTCTGTTCTCTCCCATTTATGGATTCTCTTCTGTTCTCTCATTTCCCTAGATGGCCTTCTGTTCAATCCTCTGTCTGGATGCCCTTCGTCACTCTCCTCTCTCTAGATTCCCTCCTGTCCTCTCCTCTCTCTGGATGCCCTTCTGCTCTGTCCTCACTCTGGATTCGCTCTGTCTTCTCCTTCTCTGAATGCTCTTCTGTTCTCTCCTCTTTCTGGATGACCTTCTGTTCTCTCCTCTCTCCGTATGCCCTAATGTCTTCTCCTCTTTCTGGATGCCCTTCTGTTCTCTGCTCTCTCTAGATACCCTTCTGTCCTCTCCTCTCTCTGAAGCTCTTCTGTTCTATTTTCTCCTTGAATGCCCTTCTGTCCCCTCCTCTCTCAGGATTCCTGTCGGTGCTTTTCTACATCTGGATGTCTCCTCTCTTCTCCTATTTACAAGTTCCCTTTTGTTCTTTCCTCTCTCTGGATGCCCTTTTGTTTAATCCTCTCTCTGGATGCCCTTTTGTTTAATCCTCTCTCTGGATGCCCTTCTGTACTCTTTTCTCTTTGGATGCCCTTCTGTCCACTCCTCTCTCTGGTGCCCATGTGTCTTCTCCTGTCTCTAGATGCCCTCATGCTCTCTTCTCTCTCTGAATGCCCTTCTGTTCTCTCCTCTCTCCGGATGCTCTTTTGTATTTTCCTCTATATGGATTCCCTTCTGTCTTCTCCTCTCCCTGGATGCCCTTCTATTCTCTCCTCTCTATGGATTGCCTTCTGTCTTCTCTGGATGCCATTCTGTCTTCTCTCTTCCGATGCCCTTCTGTCTTCTTCTCTCTCTGGATGCCCTACCATTCTATCCTCACTCTAGATTCCCATCTGTCTTCTCCTCTCCCTGGATTCCCTTCTGTTTTCTCCTTTCACTGGATGTCCTTCTGTCCTCCCCTATCTCTGGATGCCCTTCTGTCTTTTCCTCTCTCTGGATGCCCTTCTGTCACCTTCTCTCTCTGGATGTCCTTCAGTCTTCTGCTCTCTCTGGATGCCCTACTGTTCTCTCCTTTTTTGGATTCTCTTCTGTTCTCTCATTTCCCTAGATGCCCTTCTGTTCAATCCTCATTCGGGATGCCCTTCTTCACTCTCCTCTCTCTGGATGCCTTTCTGTCCTCTTCTCTCTCTGGTTGCCATTCTATCCTCTCCTCTTTGTATGCCCTTCTGTCTTCTTCTTTCTCCATATGCTCTTGTTTTCTCTCGTCTCTCCTGATGCCCTTCTTCTTTCTCCACTTTCTGGATGCCCAACAATTTTCTCCTCACTCTGGATACCATTCTGTATTCTCCTCTCTCCCTATGCCCTTCTGTTCTATTGTCTCTCGGGCTTCCCTTCTGTCTTCTCCTTTCTCTGGATGCCCTTCTGTTCTCTCCTCTCTCCAGATGCCCTTCTGTCTTCTCTTCTCTCTAGATGCCCTTCTGCTCTCTTGTCTTTCTGGATGCACTTCTGTTCTCTCCTCTCTCTGGATGCCCTTCTGTCTTCTCCTCTAACCAGATGCCCTTCTGCTCTCTGCTCTCTCCTCTCTCCGGTTGATCTTCTGTCTTCTCCTCTCTCTGGATGCCTTCTGTTCTCTACTTTCTCCAGATGCCCTTATGTCTTCTCCTCTCTCTGGATGCCTTTCTGTCAACTCCTCTCTCTGGATGCCCTTCTGATATCTCCTCTCTCCAGTGGCTCTTCTATACTCTCATGTCTCTTGGATGCCCTTATGTCTTCTCCTTTCCTTGGATGCCCTTCTGTCTTCTCCTCTCTCGGGATGCCCTTCTTCCCTCTTCTCTCTCTGGATGCTTTTCTGTCTTCTCCTTTCTCTGGATGCCCTTCTGTTCTCTCCACTCTCCGGATGCCCTTCTGTCTTCTCTTCTCTCTGGATGCCCTTCTGCTCTCTTGTCTTTCTGGATGCGCTTCTGTTCTCTCCTCTCTCCGGATGCCCTTCTGTCTTCTCCTCTAACCAGATGCCCTTCTGCTCTCTCCTCTCTCCGGATGATCTTCTGTCTTCTCCTCTCTCTGGATGCCCTTCTATTCTCTCCTTTCTCCAGATGCCCTTATGTCTTCTCCTCTCTCTGGATGCCCTTCTGTCGACTCCTCTCTCTGGATGCCCTTCTGATCTCTCCTCTCCGGTGGCTCTTCTATACCCTCATCTCTCTTGGATGCCCTTCTGTCTTCTCCTTTCTTTGGATGCCCTTCTGTCTTCTCCTGTCTCGGGATGCCATTCTTCCCTCTTCTCTCTCTGGATGCCCTTATGTCTTCTCCTCCCTCTGGATGCCCTTTTGTCCTCTCTTCCTCTTGGATGCCCTTCTGTCTTCTCCTCGCTCCCTATGCCCTTCTGTTCTCACATCTCACCAGCTTCCGTTCTGTCTTCTTCTCTTTCTGGATTCACTTCTGTTTTCTCTTCTCTCCAGATGACCTTCTGTCTTCTCCTCTCTTGGATGCCCTTCTTTTCTCTCTTCTCTCCAGATGCCCTACTGTCTTCTCCTCTCCCTGGATGCCCTTCTACTCTCTCATATCTCTGGATGCCCTTCTGTTCTCTCTTCTCTCTGGATTCCCTTCTGTCTTCTCCTCTCTCTGGATGCCCTTCTGGCCTCTCCTCTCTCTGGATGCCCTTCTGTTCTCTCTTCTCTCTGGATTCCCTTCTGTCTTCTCCTCTCTCTTGATGCACTTCTGTTCTCTCCTCTTTCTGGATGTCCTACTGTTCTCTCCTCTTTCTGGATGCCCTTCTGTCTTCTCCTCTCTCTGGATGCCCTTCTGCTCTCTCCTCTCTCCGGATGATCTTCTGTCTTCTCCTCTCTCTAGATGCCCTTCTGTTCTCTCCTTTCTCCAGATGCCCTTATGTCTTCTCCTCTCTCTGGATGCCCTTCTGTCGACTCCTCTCTCTGGATGCCCTTCTGATCTCTCCTCTCTCCAGTTGCTCTTCTATACTCTCATCTCTCTTGGATGCCCTTATGTCTTCTCCTTTCCTTGGATGCCCTTCTGTCTTCTCCTCTCTCGGGATGCCATTCTTCTCTCTTCTCTCTCTGGATGCCCTTCTGTCTTCTCCTCCCTCTGGATGCACTTCTGTCCTCTCTTCTCTTTGGATGCCCTTCTTTCTTCTCCTCTCACCCTATGCCCTTCTGTTCTCTCATGTCACCAGCTTCCATTCTGTCTTCTTCTCTTTCTGGATTCACTTCTGTTTTCTCCTCTCTACGGATGAGCTTCTGTCTTCTCCTCTCTCTGGATGCCCCTCTGTTCTCTCTTCTCTCCAGATGCCCTACTGACTTCTGCTCTCCCTGGATGCCCTTCTACTCTCTCATATCTCTGGATGCCCTTCTGTTCTCTCTTCTCTCTGGATTCCCTTCTGTCTTCTCCTCTCTCTGGATGCCCTTCTGGCCTCTCCTCTCTCTGGATGCCTTTCTGTTCTCTCCTCTGTCTGGATTCCCTTCTGTCTTCTCCTCTCTCTGGATACCCTTCTGCTCTCTCCTCTCTCTGGATCCCCTTCTGTTCTCTCCTCTCTCCAGATGCCCTAATGTCTTCTCCTCTCCCTGGATGCCCTTCTACTCTCTCCACTCTCTGGATGCCCTTCTGTTCTCTCCTCTCTCTGGATTCCCTTCTGTTTTCTCGGCTATCTTGATGCCCTTCTGTTCTCTTTTCTTTCTGGATGCCCCTCTGTTCTCGCCTCTCTCCGGATGCCCTTCTGTCTTCTCCTCTTTCTGGATGCCCTGCTGTCTTCTCCTCTATCTGAATACCCTTCTGTTCTCTCTTGTCTTTGAATTCCCTTTTGTCTTCTCCTCACTCTGGATGCCCTTCTGCTCTCTCCTCTCTCTGGATGCCTTTCTGTTCTCTCCTTTCTCTGCATGCCCTTCTATTCTCTCGTCTTTCTTGGTGCCCTTCTGTTTTCTCCTCTCTCTGGATGCCCTTCTGTTCTCTCTTCTCTCTGGATTCCCTTCTGTCTTCTCCTCTCTCTGGAGGCCATTCTATCCTCTCTTCTCTCTAGATGCTCTTCCGTATCCTCCTCTCTCTGGATGCACTTCTGTTCTCTCCTCTTTCTGGATCCCTATTTTCCTTCCTCTCTCTGGATGCCCTTCTGTCATCTCCTCTTTCTGGTTGACCTTCTGTCTTCTCCTCTCTTCCGATGCCCATGTATTCTCTCCTCTCTCCTAATGCCCTTCTGTTCTCTCCTCTCTCTAGATATGTTTCTGACTTCTCCTTCTCTGGATGCCCTTCTGTTCTCACATCTCTCTGGATGCCCTTGTGTCCTTTTCTCTCTGGATGCCATTCTGTTCTGTTATCTCTCTGGATGCCCTTCTGTTCTCTTCTCTTTCTGGACACCCTTCTGTACTCTCCTATCTGGATGCCTTTCTGTCTTCTCCTCTCTCCCAATGCCCTCTGTTCTCTCCTCTCTCTGGATTCCCTTTTTGTCTTCTCCTCTCTCTGGATACCCTTCTGTAATCTCCTCTCTTTGGATGCCATTCTGTCTTCTCCTCTCTTCCAATGCCCTTCTGTCTTCTCCTCTCTCTGGATGCCCTACCATTCTCTCCTCACTCTAGATTCCCTTCTGTCTTCTCCTCTCTCGGGATTCCCTTCTGTTCTCTCCTCTTACTGGATTTCCTTCTGTCCTCTCCTCTCTCTGGATGCCCTTCTATCTTTTCCTCTCTCTGGATGAACTTCTGTCACCTTCTCTCTCTGGATGTCCTTCAGTCTTCTCCTCTCTCTGGATGCCCTTCTTTTCTCTCTTTTTTCTGGATTCTCTTCTATTCTATCATTTCCCTAGAAGCCCTTCTTTTCAATCCTCTCTCGGGATGCCCTTCTTCACTCTCCTCTCTTTGGATGCTCTTTTGTCCTCTCCTCTCTATGGTTGCCATTCTATCCTCTCTTCTCTCTGGATGACCTTCTTCCTTCTCCTCTCTCCCAATGCCCTTCTGTTCTCTCCTCTCTCCGAATGCCCTTCAGTTCTCTCCTCTCTCTGGATTCGCTTCTGTCTTCTCCTTCTCTGGATGCCCTTCTGTTCTCTCCTCTTTCTGGATGCCCTTCTTTTCTCTACTCTATCTAAATGTTCTTCTGTCTTCTCCTCTCTCTGTATGGCCTTCTGAACTATTTTATGTGGATTCGTTCTTTGCTCTCTTCTCACTGGATGACCTTCTTTCTTCTCCTATCTCCCGATGCCCTTCTGTCTTCTCTTTCTGGATGTCCTTCTGTTCTATGCTATCTCTAGATCCCCTTCTGTCCTCCCTTCTCTCTGGATGCTTTTGTGTTCTCTTCTCATTGATGCCCTTCTGTTATCTCCTATTTCTGGATGACCTTCTGTTCTCTCCTCTCTCAGCATACCTTTCTCTCGTCTCCTCTCTCAGGATGCACTTCTGTTCTCTCCTCTCTCTGCAGTCCCTATTTTTCTTTTCCTCTCTCTGGATGCCCTTATGTCATCTCCTCTCTCTGGATGACCTTCTGTCCCCTCCTCTCTCAGGATGCCCGTCGGTCCTCTTTTTTTCTGGATGCATTCTTCCTTCTCCTCTTTCTGGATGCCTTTCTGTCCTCCCCTCTCTCTTGAAGCCCTTCTGTTTTCTCCTCTCTCTGCATGCCCTACTGTTCTCTCCTCTCTCCGGATGCCCATCTGTCTTCTCCTCTCTCTGGATGCCATTCTATCAGCTCCTCTCTCTGCATTCACTTCTATCTTCTCCTCTCTCTTGATGAGCTTCTGTTCTCTCCTCTTTCTGGATGCCCTTCTGTTCTTTCCTCTTTCCGGATGCCCTTCTGTCTTCTCCTCTCTCTGGATGCCATTCTGGTCTCTCCTACCTCTGGATGGCCTTCTGTTCTCTCCTCTCTTTGGATTTCCTTCTATCTTCTCCTCTTTCTTGATGCCGTTCAATACTCTCCTCTCTCTAGATGCCCTTCTGTCTCCTCCTTCTCTGGATGCACTTCTGTTCTCTCCTGTTTCTGGATTAACTATTTTTTCCTCTCTCTGGATGCCCTTCTGGTCTCTCCTACCTCTGGATGCCCTTCTGTTCTCTCTTCTCTCTGGATTCCCTTCTTTATTCTCCTCTCTCTTGATGCCGTTCAATACTCTCATCTCTCTAGATTCCCTTCTGTCTCCGCCTTCTCTGGATGCACTTCTGTTCTCTCCTATTGCTGGATTCCCTATTTTTTCCTCTCTCTGGATGCCCTTCAGTCATCTCCTCTCTATGGATGACCTTCTGTCTTCTCCTCTTTCCCAATGCCCATCTGTTTTCTCCTCTCTCTGGATGCCCTTCTGTTCTCTCCTCTCTCTGGATGACATTCTGGCCTCTAATCTCTCTGGATGCCCTTGTGTCTTCTCCTCTCTCTAGATGCCCTTCTGCTCTCTCCTCTCTCTGGATGCCCTTCTGTTCTCTCTTCTCTCGGGATGTCCTTCTGTCCTCTACTCTCTCTGGATTCCCTTCTGTATGCTCCTCTCTATTGATGCCCTTCTGTTCTTTCCTCTTTCTGGATGCCCTTCTGTTCTCTCCTCTCTCCGCATACCGTTCTGTCATCTCCTCTCTCAGGATACACTTCTGTTCTCTCCTCTCTCTGCATTCTCTATTTTTCTTTTCCCCTCTCTGGATGCCCTTCTGTCATCTCCTCTCTCTCGATAACCTTCTGTCTTCTCCTCTTTCCTGATGCCCTTCTGTTCTCTCCTCTCTCCGTATGCCCTTCTGTTCCCTCCAATCTCTGCATTTGCTTCTGTCTTCTCCTCTCTCTGGATGCCCTTCTGCACTCTCCTCTCTCTGAAGCCTTTCTGTCCTCTTCTCTCTCCAGCTTCCATTATGTCTTCTCCTCCGTCTGGATGCCCTTCTGTTCTCTCCTCTCTCTGGATTCCCTTATGTTCTCCCATAACATTGGATGCCCTTCTGTTCTCTACTCTCACTGAATGCCATTATGTCTTCTCCTCTCTCAGGATGCTCCTCGGTCAACTTCTCCATCTGGATGCCTTCTCTCTTCTCCTCTTTCTGGATGACCTTTTGTACTCTACACTCTCTGGATGCCCTCTGTATTCTCATCTCTCTGGATGGCCTTCTGCTCTCTCCACACTCTGGATGCGATTTTGTTCTCTCTTCTCTCGGGATTTCCTTCTGGCCTAGCCTCTCTCTAGATTCTTTTCTCTCTTTTCCTCTCTCTTGATGACCTTCTGTTCTCTCCTCTTTCTGGATGCCCTTCTGTTCTCTCCTCTCTCTGCATACCCTTTTGTCATCGGCTCTCTCAGGATGCACTTCGGTCCTCTCCTCTCTCTGCATTCCCTATTTTTCTTTTTCTCTCTCTGGATGCCCTATTGTCTTCTCCTCTCTCTGGATGACCTTCTGTCTTCTCCTCTCTCCCGATGCCCTTCTGTTCTCTCCTCTCTCCGAATGCCCTTCTGTTCTCTCCTCTATCTGGATTCGCTTCTGTCTTCTCCTTCTCTGAATGCCCTTCTGTTCTCTCCTCTTTCTGGATGCCCTTCTTTTCTCTACTCTATCTAGATGCCCTTCTGTCTTCTCCTCTCTCTGTATGTCCTTCTGTACTATTTTATGTGGATGCCCATCTTTGCTCTCCTCTCTCTGGATGCACTTCTGTCTTCTCCTCTCTCTGGATGCCCTTCTGTCTTCTCCTATCTCCCGATGCCCTTCTGTCTTCTCCTCTTTCTGGATGCCCTTCTGTCTTCTCCTCTCTCTGGATGCCCTTCTGCTCTCTCATCTCTCTGGATGTCCTTCTGTTCTCTCCTCCCTCTGGAAGCCCTTCTGTTCTCTCCTCCCTCTGGATGCCCTTCTGTCTTCTACTCTCTCTTGATGCCCTTTTGTTCTCTCCTCTTTCTGGATGCACTTCTGTTCTCTCCTCACTCTGGATGCTCTTCTGTCTTCTCCTCTCTCTGGATTCCCTTCTGGTCTCTCCTCTCTCTGGATGCCCTTCTGTTCTCTCCTCTCTCTGGATTCCCTTCTGTTTTCTCCTCTCTCTGGATACCCTTTTGTCTTCTCCTCTCTCTTGATGCCCTTCTGTTCTCTCTTCTTTCTGGATGCCCTTCTGTTCTCTCATCTTTCTGGATTGACTTCTATTCTCTCCTCACTCCGGATGCCCTTCTGCCTTCTCCTCTCTCTGGATGCCATTCTATATACTCCTCTCTCTGGATGCTCTTCTGTCTTCTCCTCTCTCTGGATGCACTTCTGTTCTCTCTTCTTTCTGGATTCCTATTTCTTTTCCTCTTTCTGGATGCCCTTCTGTCATCTCCTCTCTCTGGATGACCTTCTTTCCTCTCCTCACTCCTGATGCCAATCTTTTCTCTCTTTCCTCCGAATGCCCTTCTGTTCTCTCCTCTCTCTGGATTCCCTTCTGTCTTCTCCTCTCTCTTGATGCCCTACTGTTCTCTCCTCTTTCTGGATGCCCTTCTGTTCTCTCTTCTCTCCGCATATTTTTCTGTTGTCTCCTCTCTCAGGATACACTTCAGTTCTCTCCTCTCTCTAAATTCCCTATATTTTTCCTCCCTCTGGATGCCCTTTTGTCATCTCCTCTCTCTGGATGACCTTCTGTCTTCTCCTCTCTCTGGAAGCCCTTCTGCATTCTCCTCTCTCTGGATGCCCTTCTGCATTCTCCTCTCTCTGGATGCCCTTCTGTCCTCTCTTCTCTCTGGCTTCCCTTCTGTCTTCTCCTCTGTCTGGATACATTTCTGTACTCTCCTCTTTCTGGATGCCCTTATGTTATCTCCTCTCTCCGCATACCCTTCTGTCGTCTCCTCTCTCAGGATGCATTTCTGTTCTCTCCTCTCTCTGCATTCCCTATTTTTCTTTTCTGCTCTCCGGATTGCTTTCTGTCATCTCCTCTCTCTGGAGGACCTTTTGTCTTCTCCAATCTCCCGATGCCCTTCTGTTCTCTACTCTCTCCGAATGCCCTTCTTTTCTCTCCTCTCTCTGGATTCGCTTCTGTCTTCTTCTCTGGATGCCCTTCTGCCCACTCCTCTCTCTGGATGCCCTTCTGACTTTTCCTCTTGCTGAATGCCCTTCTGTTCTCTCCTCTCTCTGGATTCCCTTCTGTCTTCTCCTCTCTCTGGATGCCCTTCTGTTCTCTCCTCTTTCCAGATGCCCTTCTGTAGTCTCCTTTTTCTGGATGCCCTTCTGTTCTCTCCTCTCTTCGAATGCCCTGCTGTCCTCTCCTCTCTCTAGAAGCCCTTCTATTCTATCCTCACTCTGGTTCTCCTTCTGTCTTCACCTCTCTCTGGATGCCCTTCTGTCCTCCTCTCTCTCTGTATGTACTTCATTCATCTGCTCTCTCTAGATTCCCTTCTGTTCTCTCCTCATTCTGGATTCATTTCTGTTCTCTTCTCTCTAGATGCCCTTCTGTACTTTCCTTTCTCCTGATGCCCTTCAGTCCTCTCATGTCTATGGATTTCCTTCTCTATTCTTCTCACTCTGGATGCCCTTCTGTTCTCTCCGATCTCTAGATGCCATTCTGAACTCTCCTTTCCATGGTTGCCCTTCTGTTCTCTCCTCTCCATGGTTGCCCTTCTGTTCTCTCCTCTCTCTGGATGCCATTCTGTTCTCTCCTCTCTCTAGATGCCATTCTGTCTACTCCTCTCTCTGGATGGCTTTCTGTTCTCTCCTCTCTCTGCATCCCTTCTGTCCTCTACTCTAGCTGGATACTTTTCTGCACTCTCCTCTCTCTGGATGCCCTTCTGTCCTCTCCGCTCTCTGAATGTCCTTCTGTCTTTCCCACCCTCTGAATGCCCTTCTGTTCTCTCCTCTCTCTGGATGCCGTTCTGTTCTCTCCTCTCTCTAGATGCCATTCTGTCTACTCCTCTCTCTGGATGGCTTTCTGTTCTCTCCTCTCTCTGCATCCCATCTGTCCTCTACTCTCCCTGGATACTTTTCTGCACTCTCCTCTCTCTGGATGCCCTTCTGTCCTCTCCGCTCTCTGAATGTCCTTCTGTCTTTCCCACCCTCTGAATGCCCTTCTGTTCTCTCATCTCTCTGGATAACCATTTGGTCTTCTCCTCTCTCTGGATGCCCTTCTCTTCTCTCCTCTCTCTAGATGCCCTTTTTTTCTCTATTCTCTCTGGATGCCCTTTTGTTCTTTCATCTCCCCAGATGCCTTCTGTGCTCTCCTCTCTCTGGATGCCCTTCTGTCCTCTCCTCTCTCTGAATGCCCTTCTGCTCTCTCCTCTGTCTGAATGCCCTTCTGGTCTCTCCTCTCTCTGAAGGCTCTTCTGTTCTCTCCTTTTTCTTGATACCACTCTGTTCTCTCCTCTCTCTGGATGCCATTCTGCCTTCTCTTCACTCTTGATGGCTTTCTGTTCTGTCCTTTCTCTTGATGCATATCTGTTCTCTCCTCTCTCTGTATGCCCTTCTGTCTTCTCCTCTCTTTGTATGCCCTTCTTTTCTCTCCTCTCTTTGGATGCCCTTCTGTCTTCTTCTCACTCTGGATGCCCTTTTGTTCTCTCTGATCACTGGATGCCTTTCTGACCTCTCCTTTCCATGGATGCCCTTCTGTTCTCTCCTCTCTGGATGCCATTCTGTCCTCTCCACTATCTAGAAGCCATTCTGTCTACTCCTCTTTTGGATGGCTTTCTGTTCTCTCCTCTCTCTGCATCCCTTCTGTCCTCTACTCTTGCTGGATACCCTTCTGCACTCTCCTCTCTCTGGAGGCCCTTCTGTCCTCTTCTCTCTCTGGATGTCCTTCTGTCCTCTCCTCCCTCTGAATGCCCTTCTGTTCTCTCCTCTCTCTGGATTCCCTTTTTTTCTTCTCCCCTCTCTGGATGCCCTTCTGTTCTCTCCTCTTTCCAGATGCCCTTCTGTAGTCTCCTTTTTCTGGATGCCCTTCTGTTCTCTCCTCTCTTCGAATGCCCTGCTGTCCTCTCCTCTCTCTAGAAGCCCTTCTATTCTATCCTCACTCTGGTTCTCCTTCTGTCTTCACCTCTCTCTGGATGCCCTTCTGTCCTCCTCTCTCTCTGTATGTACTTCATTCATCTGCTCTCTCTAGATTCCCTTCTGTTCTCTCCTCATTCTGGATTCATTTCTGTTCTCTTCTCTCTAGATGCCCTTCTGTACTTTCCTTTCTCCTGATGCCCTTCAGTCCTCTCATGTCTATGGATTTCCTTCTCTATTCTTCTCACTCTGGATGCCCTTCTGTTCTCTCCGATCTCTAGATGCCATTCTGAACTCTCCTTTCCATGGTTGCCCTTCTGTTCTCTCCTCTCCATGGATGCCCTTCTGTTCTCTCCTCTCTCTGGATGCCATTCTGTTCTCTCCTCTCTCTAGATGCCATTCTGTCTACTCCTCTCTCTGGATGGCTTTCTGTTCTCTCCTCTCTCTGCATCCCTTCTGTCCTCTACTCTAGCTGGATACTTTTCTGCACTCTCCTCTCTCTGGATGCCCTTCTGTCCTCTCCGCTCTCTGAATGTCCTTCTGTCTTTCCCACCCTCTGAATGCCCTTCTGTTCTCTCCTCTCTCTGGATGCCGTTCTGTTCTCTCCTCTCTCTAGATGCCATTCTGTCTACTCCTCTCTCTGGATGGCTTTCTGTTCTCTCCTCTCTCTGCATCCCTTCTGTCCTCTACTCTCCCTGGATACTTTTCTGCACTCTCCTCTCTCTGGATGCCCTTCTGTCCTCTCCGCTCTCTGAATGTCCTTCTGTCTTTCCCACCCTCTGAATGCCCTTCTGTTCTCTCCTCTCTCTGGATAACCATTTGGTCTTCTCCTCTCTCTGGATGCCCTTCTCTTCTCTCCTCTCTCTAGATGCCCTTTTTTTCTCTATTCTCTCTGGATGCCCTTTTGTTCTTTCATCTCCCCAGATGCCTTCTGTGCTCTCCTCTCTCTGGATGCCCTTCTGTCCTCTCCTCTCTCTGAATGCCCTTCTGCTCTCTCCTCTCTCTGAATGCCCTTCTGGTCTCTCCTCTCTCTGAAGGCTCTTCTGTTCTCTCCTTTTTCTGTATACCACTCTGTTCTCTCCTCTCTCTGGATGCCATTCTGCCTTCTCTTCACTCTTGATGGCTTTCTGTTCTGTCCTTTCTCTTGATGCATATCTGTCCTCTCCTCTCTCTGTATGCCCTTCTGTCTTCTCCTCTCTTTGTATGCCCTTCTTTTCTCTCCTCTCTTTGGATGCCCTTCTGTCTTCTTCTCACTCTGGATGCCCTTCTGTTCTCTCTGATCACTGGATGCCTTTCTGACCTCTCCTTTCCATGGATGCCCTTCTGTTCTCTCCTCTCTGGATGCCATTCTGTCCTCTCCACTATCTAGAAGCCATTCTGTCTACTCCTCTTTTGGATGGCTTTCTGTTCTCTCCTCTCTCTGCATCCCTTCTGTCCTCTACTCTTGCTGGATACCCTTCTGCACTCTCCTCTCTCTGGAGGCCCTTCTGTTTTCTCCTCTCTCTGGATGTCCTTCTGTCCTCTCCTCCCTCTGAATGCCCTTCTGTTCTCTCCTCTCTCTGGATTCCCTTTTTTTCTTCTCCTCTCTCTAGGTGCCCTTTTTTTCTCTATTCTCTCTGGATGCGCTTCTGTTCTCTCATCTCTCTAGATGCCCTTCTGTTCTCTATTCTCCCTGGAGGCCCTTCTGTTCTCTCATCTCTCCAGATGCTCTTCTGTGCTCTCCTCTCTCTCGATGCCCTTCTGTACTCTCTTCTCTCTGAATGCCCTTCTGGTCTCTCCTCTCTCTGAATGCCCTTCTGTTCTCTCCTGTCTCCGGATGCCATTCTGCCTTCTCCTCACTCTGGATGGCTTTCTGTTCTGTCCTTTCTCTGGATGCATGTCTGTCCTCTCCTCTCTCTGTATGCCCTTCTGCTCTCTCCTGTCTCTCAATGCTTTTCTGTTCACTCCTCAATCTGGATGCCCTACTGTTCTCTCATTTTTCTGGATGCACTTCTGTTCTCTCGTCTTTGCAGATGCCGTTCTGTCTTCTCCTTACTCTGAATGGCTTTCTGTTCTCTCCTCTCTCGGGATGCCCTTCTGTCTTCTCATCTCTCTGTATGCCGTCTGTTCTCTCCTCTCTTTGGATTCCCTTATGTCTTCTCTCTCTGGATGCCCTTCTGTTCTCTCCTCTCTCTGGATTCACTTCTGTTCTCTCCTCTCTCTGGATGCCCTTTTCTGCTCTCCTCTCTCTGGATTCCCTTCTGTCCTGTCCTCTTCTTAGATGCCCTTATGCACTCTCCTCTCTCTGGATGCCCATCTGTCCTCTTCTCTCTCTGTAGGCTCTTCTGTCTTCTCCTCACTCTGGATGGCCTTCGGTTCTCTTTTCTGTGGATGCCCTTCTGTACTACCCTGTCTCTGGATGCCCTTCTATCTTCTTCTCTTTCTACATTCCCTTCTGTTCTCTGCTCTTTCTAGATGCCCTTCTGTCCTCTCTTCTCTCTGGATGCCCTTCTCTTCTCTACCTGGATGCCCTTCTGTCCTCTCCTCACTCTGGATGCCCTTCTTTGCTCTTAGTTCTCTGGATGCCCTTAAGTCTTCTGCTCTCTCTGGATGACTATCTGTTCTCTCTTCTTTCTGGATTCTCTTCTGTTCTCTCTTCTCTCTGGATGCCTTTCTGTTCTCAACTCTCTCAGGATGCCATTCTGTCCTCTATTCTCTCCGGATGCACTTCTGCCTTCTCCTCTCGCTGGATGCCCTTCTATTCTCTCCTCTTTCTGGATGCCCTTCTGTCTTCTCCTCACTCTGGATGCACTTCTGTTCTCTCCTCTTTTGGATTCCCTTCTGTCTTCTCTCTCTGTATGCCCTTCTGTCTTCTCCTCTCTCTGGATTCACTTCTGTTCTCTCCCTTTTCTGGATGCTTTTCTGTTCTCTCCTCTCTCTAGAGGCCCTTCTGTTCTCTCCTCTATCCAGATGTCCTTCTGTCTTCTCCTCACTCTGGATGGCCTTCTGTTCTCTTTTCTGTGGATGACTTTCTGTCCTCCCCTGTCTCTGGATGCCCTTCTGTCTTCTTCTCTTTCTAGATGCCCTTCTGTCCTCTCTTCTCTCTGGTTGCCCTTTTGTTTTCTTCTCTACCTGGATGCCCTTCTGTCCTCTCCTCTTTCTGGATGCCCTTCTTTCCTCTTTGTTCTATGGATGTCCTTCAGTCTTCTGCTCTCTCTGGATGCCTTTCTGTTCTCTCCTCTTTCTGGATTCTATTCTGTTCTCTCTTCTCTCTGGATGCCTTTCTGTTCTCAACTCTCTCAGGATGCCATTCTGTCATCTCCTCTCTTCGGATGCCCTTCTGCCTTCTCCTCTCTCTGGATGCCCTTCTATTCTCTCCTCTATCTGGATGCCCTTCTGTCCTGTGCTCTTTCTGGATTCTATACTGTTCTCATCTCTCTAGTTGCCCTTCTGTTTTCTCCTTTCACTAGATGCCTGACAATTTTCTCCTCACTCTGGATACCCTCCTGTCTTCTCCTCTCTCTAGATCCCCTTCTGTTCTTTCCTCTCACTGGATGCAATTCTGTCATCTCCTCTTTCTGGATGCCCTTCTATCTTCTCCTATCTCTGGATGCCCTTCAGTCCTCTTCTCTCTCAGGATGTCCTTCAGTCTTATGCTATCTATGGATGGGCTGCTGTTCTCTCCTATTTCTGTTTTCTCTACTGTTTTATTATCTCTCTGGATGCCCTTCTGTTCTTTCTTCTCTCGGGATGTCCTTTTGCCTCTCCTCTCTCTGGATGACCTTCTGTCTTCTCCTTTCTCTGGATGCCTTTCTGTTCTCTTCTCTTTATGTATGCCCTTTTTTCCTCTCCTCTGTCTTGATACCCTTCTGTTTTCTCCTCTCTCTGGATGCCTTCTGTTCTCTCCTCTCCCTGGATTCCCTTTTTGTCTTCTCCTTTCCCTTGATGCCCTTCTCTTCTCTCCTCTCTCTCGATGCCCTTCTGTCCTCTCCTCTTCCTGGATGCCCTTCTGCTCTCTCCTCTCTCTGGATGCCCATCTGTCCTCTTCTCTCTCTGAATGCCTTTCTGTCTTCACTTTTCTCTGGATGCCCTTCTGTTCTCTCCTCTCTCTGGATTCACCTCTGTACTCGCCTCTCTCTGGATGCCCTTTTGTCCACTAATATCTCTGGATTCCCTTCTGTCCTACCCTCTGTCTGGATGCCCTTCTGCTCTCCCCTCTCTCTGAATGTCCTTCTGTTCTCTCCTCACATTGGATGCCCTTCTGTTCTCTCCTTTTTCTGGGTGCGCCTCTGTTCTCTCCTCTCTCCAGATGCCCTTCTGCCTTCTCTTCATTCTGGATGGCTTTCTGTTTTCTCCTCTCTTTGGTGCATATCTGTCCTCTCCTCTCTCTATATGCCCTTCTGTCTTCTCCTCTCTTTGTATGCCCTTCTGTTCTCTGCTCTTTCTAGATGCCCTTCTGTCTTCTCCTCTCTGTGTATGGCCTTCTCTACTATTTTATGTGGATACCCTTCTTTGCTCTCCTCTCTTTGGATGCCCTTCTGTATTCTCCTATCTCCCGATGCCCTTCTGTGTGCTCTTTCTGGATGCCCTTCTGTTCTCTGCTCTCTCTAGATGCCCTTCTGGCCTCTCCTCTCTCTGGATGCACTTCTGTTCTCTTCTCTCCCTGAATGCCTTCTGTCCTCTCCTTCTCAGTATGCCCGTCGGTCCTCTTCTCAATCTGGATGCCTTCTCTCTTCTCCTCTTTCTGGATGCCTTTCTGTTCTCTGCTCTCTCTTGAAGCCCTTCTGTTTTCTCCACTCTCTGGATACCATTCTCTTCTCTCCTTTCCCTGGATGAACTTCTGTCCTCTACTCTCTCTGGATGCCCATGTGTCTTCTCCTCTCTCTGGGTGCCCTTCTGTTCTCTCCTCACTTTAGGATGCCCTTCTGTTCTCTCCTTATTCTGGATGTGCCTCTGTTCTCTCCTCTCTCTGGATGCCCTTCTGCCTCCTCCTCACTCTGGATGGCTTTCTGTTCTCTCCTCTATCTGGATGCACATCTGTCCTCTCCTCTCTCTGTATGCCCTTCTGTCTTCTCCTCTCTCTGTATGGCCTTCTGTTCTCTCCTCTCTTTGGATTCCCTTCTGTCTTCTCCTCTTTCTGGATGCCCTTCTGTTCTCTACTCTCTCTGGATTCACCTCTGTACTCGCCTCTCTCTGGATGACCTTTTGTCCTCTAATCTCTCTGGATTCCCTTCTCTCCTCTCCTCTGTCTGGATGCCCTTCTGCTCTCTCCTCTCTCTTAATGCCCTTCTGTTCTCTCCTCATTCTGGATGCCCTACTGTTCTCTCCTCTTTCCGGATGCCCTTCTGTATTCTCCTCACTCTGGATGCACTTCTGTTCTCTCCTCTCTTTGGATTCCCTTCTGTCTTCTCCTCTCTCTGTATGGCCTTCTGTACTATTTTATGTAGATATCCTTCTTTGCTCTCCTCACTTTGGATGCCCTTCTGTCTTCTCCTATCTCCTGATGCCCTTCTGTCTTCTCTTTCTGGATGCCGTTCTGTTCTGTGCTCTCTCTGGATGCCCTTCTGTCATCTCCTCTCTCTGGATGACCTTCTGTCTACTCCTCTCTCCCAATGACCTTCTGTTTTCTCCTCTCTCCGGATGCCATTCTGTTCTCTCCTCTCTCTGGATTCGCTTCTATCTTCTCCTTCTCTGGATGCCCTTCTTTTCTCTCCTCTTTCTGGATGACCTTCTGCTCACTCCCCTCTCTAAATGTACATCTGTTCTCTCCTCACTCTGGATGCCCTTCTGTTCCCTTTTTTCTATTGATGCACTTCTGCTCTCTCCTCTCTCTGGATGCCCTTCTGTCCTCCCTGGCACTGGATGCCCTTCTGTCTTCTTCTCTTTTGTATGCCCTTCTGTTCTCTACTCTACCTTGATGCCCTTGTGTTCTCTCCTCTCACAGGATGCAATTCTATCATCGCTCTCTGGATTCTCTTCTGTCTTCTTTTCTCTCTGGATGCCCTTCAGTCCCCTTTTCTCTCAGGATGTCCTTCAGTCTTATACTCTCTCTGGATGGGTTGCTGTTCTCTCCTTTTTCTGTTTTCTCTCTTGTTCTATCATTTCTCTGGATGCCCTTTTGTTCTTTCTTCTCTCGGGATGTCCTTTTGTCCTCTCCTCTCTCTGGATGCCCTTCTTTCTTCTCCTTTCTCTGGATGCCATTCTGTTCTCTCCTCTCTCCACATATCCTTCTGCCATCTGCCTTCAGGGTGCACTTCTGTTCTCTCCTCTCTCTGCATTCCCTATTTTTCTTTTCCTCTCTCTGGATGGCCTTCTTTCATCTCCTCTCTCTGGATGACGTTCTGTCTTCTCCTCTCTCCTGATAACCTTCTGTTCTAGCTTCTCTCCGAATGCTCTTCTGTTCTCTCCTCTCTCTGGATTCGCTTCTGTCTTCTCCTTCTCTGGATGCCCTTCTGTTCTCTCCTCACTCTGGATGCCCTTGTGTTCTCTCCTTTTTCTTGATGCCCTTCTGCTCTCTCCTCTCTCTGGATGCCCTTCTGTCCTCCCCTGGCTCTGGATGCCCTTCTGTCTTATTCTCTTTCTGGATGCCCTTTTGTTCTCTGCTCTCTCTAGATGCCCTTCTGTCCTCTCTTCACTCTGGATGCCTTTCTGTTCTCTACTCTACCTGGATGCCCTTGTGTTTTCTCATTTCACTGGATGCAATACTGTCATCTCTCTCTGGATGCCCTTCTGTCTTTTTCTCTCTCTGGATGCCATTAAGTCCTCTTTTTTCTCAGAATGTCCTTCAGTATTATGCTCTCTCTGAATGGGTTGCTGTTCTCTCCTCTTTTTGTTTTCTCTCTTGTTCTATCATCTCTCAGGATGTCCTTTTGTCCTCTCCTCTCTCTGGATGCCCTTCTGTCTTCTCCTTTCTCTAGATGCCCTTCTGTTTCCTCCTCTCTCTGGATACCCTTATGTCCTCTCCTCTTTCTTGATACCCTTCTGTTCTCTCCTCTCTCTGGATGACCTTATGTACTCTCCTCTCCCTGGATTCCCTTTTTGTCTTCTCCTTTCTCTGGATTACCTTCTGTCTTCTCCTCTATCTAGAAGCCCTTCTGTCCTCTATTCTCTCTGGATGCCCATTTGTTCTCTACTCTCTCTGGATGAACTTCTGTCCTCTACTCTCTCTGGATGCCCTTCTGTCTTCTCCTCTCTCTGGATGCCCTTCTGCTCTCTCCTCTCTCTGAATTCTCTTCTGTTCTCTCTTCTCTAGGGATGTCCATCTGTCCTCTCCTCTATCTGGATTCCCTTCTGTCTTCTACTCTATCCTGATGACCTTCTGTTCTCTCCTCACTCTGAATGCACTTCTGTTTTCTCCTTTTTCTGGATGCCCTTCTTTCATCTCCTCTCTCTGGATGCCCTACTGTGTTCTTCTCTTTCTGGATGCCCTTCTGTTCTCTTCTCTCTCTAGATGCCCTCCTGTCCTCTCTTCTCTCTGGATGCCCTTCTGTTCTCTACTCTACCTGGATGCCCTTGTGTTCTCCTCTCACTGAATGCAATTCTGTCATCTCTCTCTGGATGCCCTTCTGTCTTCTTCTCTCTCTGGATGCCCTTCAGCCCTCTTTTCTCTCAGCATGTCCTTCCATCTTATGCTCTCTCTGGATAGGCTGCTGTTCTCTACTCTTTCTGTTTTCTCTCTTGTTCTATCATCTCTCTGGATGCCCTTCTGTTTTTTCTACTCTCGGGATGTCCTTTTTTCCTCTCCTGTCTGTGGATGCCCTTCTGTCTTCTCCTTTTTCTGGATGCCTTTTTGTTCTCTCCTCTCTCTGGATACTCTTTTGTGCTCTTCTCTCTCTTGATACCCTTCTGTACTATTGTATGTGGATGCCCTTCTTTGCTCTCCTCTCTCTGGATGCCGTTCTGTCTTCTCTTTTCTAACAATGCTCTTCAGTTCTATCCTCTCTCTGGATTCACTTCTGTCTTCTCCTTTTCTGGATGCCCTTCTGTTCGCTGCTCCTCTCTCTGGATGCGCTTTTGTCCTCTTCTCTCTAGATCCCCTTCTGTTCTGTCCTCTCCCAGGATTCCCTTCTGTTCTCTTCTCTTTATGGATGCCCTTCTGTCCTCTCCTCTCTGGAGGCCCTTCTGTCTTCTCCTCTCTCTGTATGGCCTTCTGTTCTCTCCTCTCTTTGGATTCCTGTCTGTCTTCTCCTCTCTTTGTATGGCCTTCTATTCTATTTTATGTGGATGCCCTTCTTGGCTCTCCTCTCTCTGGATGCACTTCTGTCTTCTCCTATCTAGCAATGCCCTTCTGTCTTCTCCTCTTTCTGGATGCCCTTCTGTTCTCTGCTCTCTTGAGATGCCCTTCTGTCCTCTCTTCTCTGGATGCCCTTCTGTTCTCTTCTCTCCCTGAATGGCTTCTGTACTCTCCTCTCTCAGGATGCCCGTCGGTCCTCTTCTCCATCTAGATGCCTTCTCTCTTCTCCTCTCTCTGGATGCCCTTCTGTCTTCTCCTCTCTCTGGATACACTTCTGTCTTCTCTTGTCTCTGTATGACCTTCTGTACTATTTTATGTGGATGCCTATCTTTGCTCTCCTCTCTCTGGATACCCTTCTGTCTTCTCCTATCTCCCGATGTCCTTCTGTTTTCTCCTCTCTCTGGATTACCTTCTGTCTTTTTCTCTCTCTGGATGACCTTCTGTCCTCTCCTCTCTCTGGATTACCTTCTGTTCTCTCCTCTCTTTGGCTTCCCTTCTGTTCTCTCCTCCCTTTGGATTCCCTTCTGTTTTCTCCTCTCACTGGATGCCCTTCTGGTCTCTCCTCTCTCTGGATGCCCTTCTGTTCTCTCCTCTCTCTGGATGCCCTACTGTATTCTCCTCTCTCTGGATTCCCTTCTTCTTTCTCCTCTCTCTGGATGTGAAGACCTCCATACTCCAGAGACCTTTCCTCAAACCTCCGGAAATCTCGACCACCCAAAGGTCACAAGAAACCTTACCTGGATGCAATCAGCAGAGGCTTTATTATGGAAGTAAGTGGGTGGTCAAAACATCAAGCTCTCTAGCTCCAAGGGCAAGGATTTTGACCCCGAGTAGTGGGTTAAAGGGTCTTTTATAGCATGGGGTGGGGAAAGGAAGGCATTTTCACGCGCTTACACATAAATGGTTGCTTTTTCGTGCTCTTAAAAATGAATGGTTGCATTTTTACGTGGTTACACATGAATGCTTGTGTTTTCACATGGTTTCACATGATTGGTTGTTTTACAAATTTTGAACATAGCACTGGGAAGAACAAAAAAGGGGTTACCAATAACAGTGGAACATTTCAGAGGAATCTAGCCCAAATGATCTAGAGTCATGTGAAATCACTCTGCACACTCATTCTTCTCAAAAATAAATAAATAAATAATTTTTAACTCTACAGATGCCCTTCTTTTCTCTCCTCACTTTGTATGCCCTTCTGTCTTCCCCTCTCTCAGGATGCTTTTCTGTTCTCTCCTCACTCTGCCTTCTCTTCTATTCTCCCTTAACTGTGGATGCCCTTCTGTTCTTTCCTGTCACTGGATGCCATTCTGTTCCCTCATCTCTCTGGATACCCTTCTGTCTTGTCCTCTTTCTGGATTCATTTCTGTTCTCTCCTCTCTCTGGATGACCTTCTGTCTTTTGCTCTCTCTTCCGATTCACTTCTGTTCTCTCCTCTCTCTGGATTCATTTCTGTCTTCTTTTTTAATGTATGCCCTTCTGTTCTCTCCTCTTTCGGCTTGCCCTTCTGTTATCTATTCAATATAGATTCCATTATGTCTTCTCCTCTCTCTGTATAATCTTCTGTACTATTTTATGTGGATGCCTTCTTTGCTCTCGTCTCTGTGGATGCCCTTCTGTCTTCCCCTATCTCCTGATGCCCTTCTGTCTTCTCCTCATTCTGGATGCCCTACTGTCTTCTCCTCTTTCTGGATGCCCTTCTGCACTCTCCTCTCCCTGGATGCCCTTCTGTTCTCTCCTCTCTCTGATTTCCCTTCTGTCTTCTCCTCTCTCTTGATGCCCTTCTGTTGTCTCCTCTTTCTGGAGGCCCTTCTGTTCTCTCCTCTGTACGCATGCCCTACTGTCTTCTGCTCTCTCTTTATGCCCTTCTACTCTCTCCTCTGACTGGATGCCCTTCTGTTCTCTCCTATCTATGGATTCCCTTCTGTCTTCTCCTCTCTCTTGATGCCCTCTGTTCTCTCCTCTTTCTGGATGCCCTTCTGTTCTCTCCTCTCTCCGCATACCCTCTGTCATCTCCTTTCTCAGGATGCACTTCTGTTCTCTCATCTCTCTGCATTCCCTTTTTATCTTTTCCTCTCTCTGGATGCCCTTCTGTCATCTCCTCTCTCTGGATGACCTTTTCTCTTCTCTTCTCTCCCGATGCTCTTCTGTTCTCTCCTCACTCCGAATTCCCTTCTGTTCACTCCTCTCTCTGGATTCGCTTCTGTCTTCTCCTTCTCTGGATGCCCTTCTGTTCTCTCCTCTATCTAGATGCCCTTCTGTCTTATCTTCTTTCTGTATGGCCTTCAATACTATTTTATGTGGATGCCCTTCTTTGCTCTCCTCTCTCCGAATGCCTTTCTTGTCTCTCCTCTCTCAGGATGCCTTACTGTCTTCTCTCTCTGGATGTCCTTCTACTCTCTCCTATCTCTGGATGCCCTTATGAACTCTCTTCTCTCTGGATTTCCTTCTGTCTTCTCCTCTCTCTGGATGCACTTCTTTTCTCTCCTCTTTCTGGATTCCCTATTTTTCTTTTCCTCTCTCTGGATGCCCTTCTGTCTTCTCCTCTCTCTGGAGGCCCATCTGTTCCCTCCTCTCTCCGGATGCCTTGCTGTCTCCTCCTCTCTCTGGATGCCCTTCTATTCTCCACTAACATTGGATGACCTTCTGTTCTCTCCTCTCACTTGATGCCATTCTGTCCTCTCCTCTCTCGGGATGCCCTTCTGTCTTCTCCTTTTTTCTGGGTGCATTTCTGCTCTCTCCTCTCTCTGGATGACTTTCTGTCTTTTTCTCTCTCTTCCGATGCCCTCCTGTTCTCTCCTCTTTCCCAATGCTCTTCTGTTTTCTCCTCTCTCTGGATTCGCTTCTGTCTTCTCCTTTAATGAATGCCCTTCTGTTCTCTCATTTTTCTGCTTGCCCTTCTGTTCTCTCTTCTATATAGATGCCATTCTGTCTTCTCCTCTTTCTGTATAATCTTCTGTACTATTTTATGTGGATGCCTTTTTTGCTCTCATCTCTCTGGATGCCCTTCTGTTTTCTCCTATCTCCCGATGCTCTTCTGTTCTCTCCTATTTCTGGATGCCCTACTGTCTTCTCCTCTCTCTAGATGCCCTTCTTCTCTCTCCTCTTTCTGGATGTGCTTCTGGTCTCTCCTCTTTCCACATACCCCTCTGTCTTCTCCTCTCTCAGGATGCACTTCTGTTCTCTCCTCTCTCTGCATTCCTTATTTTTCTTTGAAGTAACACAAGGAATTCCCCTACACATAGGATTAATTCTCCTTACATGACAAAAATCGCCCCATTATCTATTATATTTCAAATTTACCAACTTTTACATCCAAGTATTATTATAACAATAGCAATTTTATCAATTTTCATAGGTGCCTGAGGAGAATTAAACCAAACCCAAACACGAAAAATCATAGCATATTCATCAATCTCCCACATAGGATGAATACTGGCTGTCCTTCCATATAATATAAACTTGACTTTAATAAACCTTGTAATTTACATTCTCCTAACAATCCCCGTATTCATAATTCTAATAACAAGCACTTCAACAACAATTAGCTCCATCTCCCTAATATGAAATAAATTACCTATAGTCCTAACTATAACTTCCCTTCTACTCCTTTCTATAGGAGCTCTGCCCCCACTAACAGGATTCTTACCAAAATGAGCTATCATCTTAGAAATAATAAAAAATAACTGTATAATTACAGCAACACTAATAGCTATAATAGCACTACTAAATTTATTCTTTTATACTCGTCTAATCTACTCTACTTCACTAACAATATTTCCAAACAATAATAATGGAAAAATAATTACATATCATGAAAACCCCATATACAACTTCATTTTAACAACCATAACAGTAATAAGCACACTAACCCTTCCATTCTCACCCCTACTGATCATATAGGAGTTTAGGATATACAGTCCAAGAGCCTTCAAAGCTCTAAGAAAACAATCAAGTTTAACTTCTGATAAGGACTGTAAGATTCTACCCTACATCTATTGAATGCAAATCAATTACTTTAATTAAGCTAAGACCTTAACTAGACTGGTAGGACTTAAACCTACGAAATTTTAGTTAACAGCTAAATACCCTACTTCTGGCTTCAACCTAGTACTCCCGCCTATCAGAAAGGGGGCGGGAGAAGCCTTAGTAGAGTAGTTTCTCTACACCTTCGAATTTTCAATTCGACATGAAAATCACCTTAAGGCCTGGTAAAAAGAGGACTTAACCCCTGTTCTTAGATTTACAGTCTAATGCTTTACTCAGCCATTTTACCTATGTTCGTAAATCATTGACTATTCTCAACCAACCATAAAGATATCGGTACCTTATACTTACTTTTCAGGTTTGAGCTGGAATAGTAGGAACAGCACTAAGCATTCTAATTCGAGCTGAACTAGGACAACCTGGTGCTCTCCTAGGAGATGATGAAATCTATAATGTTATTGTCACAGCTCATGCATTTGTTGTAATTTTCTTTATAGTTATACCAATAATAATTGGAGGGTTTGGTAACTGACTTGTCCCACTAATAATTGGAGCTCCAGATATAGCATTCCCACGAATAAATAATATAAGCTTCTGACTTCTTCCACCATCATTCCTTTTACTTCTAGCATCCTCAATAGTAGAAGCTGGAGCAGGAACAGGATGAACAGTATATCCCCCATTAGCCGGAAACCTTGCCCACGCTGGAGCACCTGTAGACTTAACTATTTTCTCTTTACATTTAGCTGGAGTATCTTCTATTCTAGGGGCCATTAACTTTATCACTACTATCATCAACATGAAACCTCCAGCCATAACCCAATATCAAACACCATTATTTGTTTGATCAGTATTAATCACAGCTGTCTTACTTCTATCTCTACCAGTTCTAGCCACAGGAATTACAATGCTGCTAACAGATCGCAATCTTAACACAACATTCTTCGACCCAGCAGGAGGTTGAGTTCCTATCCTCTATCAACATCTATTCTGATTCTTCGGACACCCTGAAGTCTATATTCTTATTCTTCCAGGATTTGGTATTATTTCACATGTAGTCACTTATTACTCTGGAAAAAAGAACCATTTGGGTATATAGGAATATTATGAGCTATAATATCAATCGGCTGCCTAGGCTTTATCATATGAGCTCACCATATATTTACAGTAGGTCTGGACGTAGATACTCGAGCCTATTTTACTTCAGCTACTATAATTATTGCTATTCCAACTGGGGTCAAAGTATTTAGCTGACTAGGAACATTACATGGAGGAAACATTAAATGATCACCAGCAATACTATGAGGTTTAGGGTTTGTTTTCCTATTTACAGTAGGAGGACTGACCGGAATTGTTTTATCAAACTCCTCATTAGATTTTGTACTCCATGACACCTACTACGTAGTAGCTCACTTCCATTATGTCCTATTCATAGGAGCAGTATTTGCTATTATAGCTGGCTTTGTACACTGATTCCCACTGTTTTCTGGTTATACTTTAGATGATACATGAGCAAAAGCACACTTTGCTATTATATTCATAGGAGTTAACATAACATTTTTTCCACAACACTTTCTAGGTCTTTCTGGAATACCACGACGATATTCTGATTACCCAGATGCCTACACTACAAGAAACACTGTCTCATCTATAGGATCATTTATTTCACTAACAGCTGTACTTGTTATAATCTTTATAATCTGAGAAGCCTTTGCTTCTAAACAAGAAGTCCTATCAGTAGCTTATTCCTCAACAAATCTATAATGACTACACGGCTGCCCACCACCTTATCACACATTCGAAGAACCTTCCTACGTAAAAGTACAATAAGAAAGGAAGGATTTGAACCCCCTAAAACTGGTTTCAAGCCAATCTCATAACCACTATGTCTTTCTCAATGACATATTAGTAAAATCATTATATAACTTTGTCAATGTTAAATTATAAAATTTAATCTATATATCTTATATGGCATACCCATTTCAACTAAGTCTACAAGATGTTACATCACCCATCATAGAAGAATTAATAAACTTCCATGACCACACTCTGATAATTGTATTTCTTATCAGCTCTCTAGTCCTATATATTATCTTTCTAATACTAACAACAAAATTAACACACACAAGCACAATAGATGCCCAAGAAGTAGAAACAATCTGAACAATTTTACCAGCCGCAATCCTAATCCTAATTGCCTTACCATCTCTATGAATTCTATATATAATAGATGAAATCAATAATCCTGTACTAACCATAAAAACTATAGGACATCAATGATACTGAAGCTATGAATACACAGACTACGAAGACTTATGCTTCAACTCATACATAATTCCAACAAATGACTTAAAACCAGGTGAACTACGACTGCTAGAAGTTGACAACCGAGTCATTCTACCAATAGAACTTCCAATTCATATATTAATCTCATCCGAAGATGTACTACACTCGTGAGCCGTTCCCTCACTAGGATTAAAAACCGATGCAATCCCTGGCCGCCTAAACCAAGCTACACTATCATCTAATCGCCCAGGATTATACTATGGACAATGCTCTGAAATCTGGGGTTCAAATCACAGCTTTATACCAATCGTTCTTGAAATAGTACCTTTAAAACATTTTGAAAATTGATCAACCTCAATAATCTAAACTCACTACGAAGCTAAGAGCATTAACCTTTTAAGTTAAAATTAGAGACTATAAATCTCCATAGTGATATGCCACAACTAGATACATCTACATGATTTACTACTGTAATCTCATTAATAATTACTCTATTTTATTTCAACTAAAAATCTCTACACAAACTTTCTCGGCACCACCCTCACCAAAAATCTTTACAACACAAAAAAACAAAAACCCCTTGAGAAACAAAATGAACGAAAATCTATTTGCCTCTTTTATCACTCCAACAGTAATAGGTTTACCTACTGTTGTAACTATTATTATATTTCCATCAATTTTATTACCATCATCGGAATGTCTAATTAGCAATCGCTTACACTCATTTCAACATTGACTTATTAAACTTATTATTAAGCAAATAATACTAATTCACACCCCAAAAGGACGAACTTGAGCCCTAATAATTGTATCTTTAATTATATTTATTGGATCTACTAATGTACTGGGCCTTTTACCACATACATTTACTCCTACTACTTAACTATCTATAAATCTAAGTATAGCTATTCCCTTATGAGCTGGAGCTGTAATCTTAGGCTTCCGCCATAAACTAACACACTCCTTAGCCCATTTCCTCCCTCAAGGAACACCTATTTCTTTAATCCCTATACTAATTATTATTGAAACAATTAGCCTATTTATCCAACCAATAGCCTTAGCAATTTGATTAACAGCTAATATTACTGCAGGTCACTTACTAATACATCTAATTGGTGGGGCTATCTTTGTACTAATAAATATCAGCCCACCAACAGCTACAATTACATTTATTATTTTACTTCTACTGACTATTCTAGAATTTGCTGTAGCCTTAATTCAAGCCTATGTATTTACCCTGCTAGTAAGCTTATATCTACATGATAATACATAATGACCCACCAAACACATGCTTATCACATAGTAAACGCAAGCCTATGACCACTAACAGGAGCATTCTCAGCCCTCCTTCTAACATCTGGTCTAGTAATATGATTTCTTTATAGCTCAACAGTCCTACTAACTATAGGCCTTATAACAAATCTTTTAACAATATTTCAATGATGACGAGATATTATCCACAAAGGGACCTACCAAGGACATCACACCCCTATTGTACAAAAAGGACTTCGATATGGAAAAATCTTATTTATTATCTCTGAAGTCTTTTTCTTCACCGGATACTTCTGAGCTTTCTACCACTCTAGCCTAGTCCCCACACACAATCTAGGAGGTTGCTGACCACCAACAGGAATTATTCCACTAAATCTCCTAGAAGTTCCAGTACTAAATACATCACTTCTTCTAGCATCTGGTGTTTCAATCACATGAGCTCACCACAGCCTAATAGAAGGTAAATGAAATAACATAAATCAAGCCCTACTCATCACTATTATACTAGGCTTATACTTTACCTTACTTCAAGCTTCAGAATATTTTGAAACATCATTCTCTATTTCAGATGGCATTTACGGATCTACATTCTTCATAGCAACAGGATTCCACGGTCTACATGTAATTATTGGATCTACATTCCTAATAGTCTGCCTACTATGACAACTAAAATTCCATTTTACATATAAACACCATTTTGGGTTTGACGCAGCAGCATGATATTGACATTTTGTAAACGTAGTTTGACTCTTCCTGTATGTATCAATCTATTGATGAGGATCATACTCTCTTAGTATAATTAATATAACTGACTTCCAATTAGTAGATTCTAATTAACCTTAGAAGGGAGTAATAAACTTACTTATCATTATGTTAACAAACGTTCTCCTTAATCTTAGTAACATTCTGACTACCACAAATAAATTTATACTCAGAAAAAGTGAATCCATATGAATGCGGATTTGATCCAACAAGATCAGCACAACTACCATTCTCAATGAAATTTTTCTTAGTAGCTATTACATTCCAATTATTTGACTTAGAAATTGCTCTTCTACTCCCACTTCCATGAGTAATTCAAACTTCCAATATTACAACAATAACATTTATAGCCCTCATCCTAATTACAATCTTATCAATTGGCCTAGCCTACAAATGATTAAAAAAAGGACTAGAATGAACAGAATAACTGGTAATTAGTTTAACTAAAATTAATGATTTCGACTCATTAGATTATGACTGTGTTCATAATTACCAACATGACATCTGCTTTCTTTAATTTAACTCTAGCCTTTACTCTATCCCTCATAGGAACCCTAATATTTCGGTCCAACCTTATATCGACTCTTCTCTGTTTAGAAGGAATGATACTATCTTTATTTATAATAACCTCAATAACTACTCTAAATGCTAATTCAATAATTTCAATACCCATTCCAATCGTAATCTTAGTATTTGCAGCATGTGAAGCAGCCTTAGGCCTTGCTCTCCAAGAAAAAGTTTCCAATACATACGGAATAGATTTTGTACAAAATCTTAACCTACAATGTTAAAAATGATCTTCCCATCACTAATACTACTTCCACTTACCTGAACATCTACACAAAAAAGATATGAACCAATGTAATCTCATACAGCTTCTTAATCAGCCTAATTAGCCTGACATTATTATGAAAATGATGAAAACAATATAAACTTCTCAACTACATTCTTCTCAGATCCATTATCTTCCCCCTTAATTATTTTAACATCCTGACTTCTTCCACTATTACTAATAGCCAGCCAAAACCACATGATTGGTTGTTTTACACATTTTGAACATAGCACTGGGAAGACCAAGGGAGGGGTAACCAATAACAGGGGAACATTTCAGAGGAATCTAGCCCAAATGATCTAGAGTCATGTGAAATCACTCTGCACACTCATTCTTCTCAAAAATGTGGTTTTAACTATGCTATTGTGTCCTACCCTGCCATTTACCAACTATTTCACATTACTTATCTTTGCTTCTTCCTGCTATAGCCCCACCTATGTGGCAACATCTTTTACCTGTGGTCAGGAATGAGTCTTCCTGCCTTGGGCAAGGCTTGAGGAATGTAATCCAGCAAGTGTCCTTCACGTGGAATGTGAAGGCCTGAAATCTTATTTTCAGTTCTGTGTTCTGTAAGGTGAAAAACCTACACATATTTTAAAAAATGGCCTTTATAATTTTTCACTCTACAAATGGACTTCTGTAATCTCCTCGCTTTGTATGCCATTCTGTCTTTTTCTCTACCTGGATGCCCTTCTGGTCTCTCCTCTCCCTGGATGCCCTTCTGGTCTCTCCTCTCTCTGGATGCCCTTCTGTTCTCTCCTCTCATTGGATTCCCTTCTGTCTTCTCCTCTCTCTGGATGCCGTTCTATCCTCTCATATTTCTGGATGCCCTTCGGTCTTCTCCCCTCTCTGGATGCCCTTCTGTTCTCTCTTCTCTTGGGCCATCCTTCTGTCCTCCCCTCTCTCTGGATTCTCTTCTGTCTTCTCCTCTCTCTTGATGCCCTTCTGTACTCTCCACTATCTAGATGCCCTTCTGTCTTCTCCTCTCCCTGTGTGGCCTTCTGTACTATTTTATGTGGATGCCCTTCTTTGCTCTCCTCTCTCTGGATGACCTTCTGTCTTCTCCTATCTCCCGATGCCCTTCTGTACTCTCCTCTCTCTGGATTCCCTTTTGTTTTCTCCTCTCCCTTGAAGAAATTTTGTTCTCTCCTTTTTCTGGATGGTCTTCTGTTCTCTCCTCTCTCGATGCCCTTCTGTTCTCTCCTCTCTCTGGATTCCCTTCTGTCTTTTCCTCTCTTTGGATACCATTCTATCCTTTCCTCTCTCTGGATGCTCTTCTGTCTTCTCCTCTCTCTGGATGCACTTCTGTTCTCTCCTCTTTCTGGATTCCCTATATTTATTTTCCTCTCTCTGGATGCTCTTCTGTCATCTCCTCTCTCTGAATGACCTTCTGTCTTCTCCTCTCTCCCGATACCCATCTGTTCTCTTCTCTCTCCGAATGCCCTTCTGTCCTCTCCTCTCTCCTGATTTGCTTCTGTCTTCTCCTTCTCTGGATGCACTTTTGTTCTCTCCTCTCTCTGGATGCCCTTTTGTCCTCTTCTCTCTGGATGCCCTTCTTTCTGTTCTGTCCTCTCCCTGGATGCCCTTCTGTTCTCTTCTCTTTATGGATGCCCTTCTGTCCTCTTCTCTCTGGAGGCCCTTCTCTCTTCTCCTCTCTCCGAATGCCCTTTTGTTCTCTCCTACTTTGGATTCCCTTTCTGCTTCTTCTCTCTCTGTATGGCCTTCTGTACTATTTTATTTGGGTGCCCTTCTTTGCTCTCCTCTCTCTGGATGCAATTCTGTCTTCTCCTATCTCCCGATTCCCTTCTGTCTTCTCCTCTTACTGATTGCCCTTCTGTTCTCTGCTCTCTATAGATGCGATTCTGTCCTCTCTTCTCTCTGGATGCCCTTCTGTTCTCTTCTCTGCCTGAATGCCTTCTGTACTCTCCTCTCTCAGGATGCTCATCGGTCTTCTTCTCCATCTGGATGCCTTCTCTCTCCTCTCTCTCTGGATGCCTTTCTGTCTTCTCTTCTCTCTGGATGCACTTCTGTTCTCTCCTCTTTCTGGATTCCCTATTTTCTTTTCTTCTCTCTTGATGCTGTTCTGTCTTCTCCTCTCTCTGTATAGCCTTCTGTACTACATTATGTGGATGCCCTTCTTTGCTCTCTTCCCACTGGATAACCTTCTATCTTCTCCTCTCTCTGGATGCTCTTCTGCTGTCTCCTCTCTCTGGATGTGAAGACCTCCATAATCAGGAGACCTTTCCTCAAGACTCCGCAAATCTCGACCACTCAAAGATCACATGGAACCATACTTGGATGCAATCAGCAAAGGCTTTATTAGGGAAGTAAGCAGGCAGTCAAAATGACAAGCTCTTTAGCTCCATAAGAAACGTTTTTGGCCCTGAGTGATGGGTTATAGGGTCTTTTATAGCATGGGGTGGGGAAAGGACGGCATTTTCGCATGCTTACACATGAATGGTTGCTTTTTTGCACGCTTAAACATGAATGGTTGCATTTTCGCACGGTTACACATGAATGGTGGCATTTTCACGTGGTTACACATGATTGGTTGTTTTCAACTTTTGAAAATATAACTGGGAAGACCAAGGGAGGGGTAACCAATAACAGTGGAACATTTCAGAGGAATCTAGCCCAAATGGTCTAGAGTCATGTGAAATCACTCTGCACATATATTCTTCTCATAAATGTGGTTTTTACCATGCTATTGTGTCCTATCCTGCCATTTACCAACTATTTCAGATTAACAATCTTTGCTTCTTCCTGCTATAGCCCCACCTAGGTGGCAGCATCTTTTACCTGTGGTCAGGAATGTGTCTTCCTGCCTTGGGCAAGGCTTGGGAATATAATCCAGCAAGTGTCCTTCACCTGGAATATAAAGGCCTGAAATTTTATTTTCAGTTCTGTGTTCTGTAAGGTGAAAAATCTACACATATTTAAAAAAAATGGCCTTTATAATTGATCACTCTACAGATGCCCTTCTGTTCTCTCCTCACTTTGTATGCCCTTCTGTCTTCTCTTCTCTCAGGATGCTTTTCTGTGCTCTCCTCATTCTGGATACCATTCTGTTCTCTCCTCTCTCTGGATGACCTTCTGTCTTTTCATCTCTCTTCCGATGCCCTTCTGTTCTCTCCTCTCTCCGAATGCCCTTCTCTTCTCTCCTATCTCTGGATTTGCTTCTGTCTTCTTCTTCTCTGGATGCCCTTCTGTTCTCTCCTTTTTCTGGATGCCCTTCTGTTCTGTCCTCTATCAAGATGCCCTTCTGTCTTCTCCTTCCTCTGTATGGTCTTCTGTACTATTTTATGTGGATGCCTTGTTTTGCTCTCGTCTCTCTGGATGCCTTTCTGTCTTCTCCTAACTCCCGATGCCCTTCTGTCTACTCTTCTTTCTGTATGCCCTACTGTCTTCTCTTCTTTCTGTATGCCCTACTGTCTTCTCTTCTTTCTGTATGCCCTACTGTCTTCTCCTCTCTCTGGATGCCGTAGTGTCTTCTCCTCTCTCTGGATGCCCTTCTGCTCTCTCCTCACACTGGATGCCCTTCTGTTCTCTCCTCTCTCCGGATACCCTTCTGTTTTCTCCTCTCTCTGTATGCCCTTCTACTTCTCCTCTCTCTGGCTGCCGTTCTATTTTCTACTCTCTCTGGATGCACTTCTGTTTTCTCCTCTTTCTGGATTCCCTATTTTTCTTTTCCTCTCTCTGTATGCCCTTCTGTCATCTGCTCTTTCTGGATGCCATTGTATCCTCTCCTTTCTGTCGATGCCCTTCTGTCTTCTCTCTCAGGATGCACTTCAGTTCTCTCCTCTTTCTGGATTCCCTATTTTTCTACTAATCTCTCTGGATGCCCTTCTGTCATCTCCTCTCTCTGAATGCCCTTCTGTCTTCTCTCTCTGGATGCTCTTCTGGTCTCTCCTCTCTCCGAATGCCCTTCTGTTCTCTCCTCTCCCTGGATTCGCTTCTATCTTCTCCTTCTCTGGATGCCCTTCTGTTCTCTCCTGTTTCTGGATGCCCTTCTGTTCTCTCCTCTATCTAGATGTCCTTCTGTCTTCTCCTCTCTCTGTATGGCCTTCTGTACTATTTTATGTGGATGTCCTTCTTTGATCTCCTCTCTCTAGATGCCCTTCTGTCTTCTCCTATCGCCCAATGCCCTTCTGTTTTCTCCTCGTTCTGGATGCCCTTCTGTCTTCTCCTCTCTCTGAATGCCCTTCTATTCTCCCCTAACATTGGATGCTTTCCTGTTCTCTCCTCTCACTAGATGCCGTTCTGTCCTACCCCTTCTATGGATGCCCTTCTTTCTTCTCCTCTTTCTGGATGCATTTCTGTTCTCTCCTATCTCTGTATGAACTTCTGTCTTTTCCTCTCTCCCGATGCCCTTCTGTTCTCTCCTCTCTCTGGATTCGCTCCTGTCTTCTCCTTCTCTGGATGCCCTTCGGTTCTCTCTTCTTTCTGGATGCCTTTCTTTTCTCTCCTCTATCTAGATGCCCTTCTGTCTTCTCCTCTCTCTTTATGTCCTTCTGTACTATTTTATGTAGATGCCTTTTTTGCTCTCATCTCTCTGGATGCCCTTTTGACTTCTCCTATCTTCCGATGCCCTTCTATCTTCTCCTCATTCTGGATGCCATTCTGTCTTCTCCTCTCTCTGGATGCCCTTCTACTCTCTCCTCTTTCTGGATACCCTTCTGTTCTCTCCTCTCTCTGGATGCCCTACTGTCTTCTCCTCTCTCTGAATGCCCTTCTACTCTCTCCTCTCTCTGGATGCCCTTCTGTCTTCTCCTCTCTCTAGATGCCCTTCTGTCTTCTCGTCTCTCTAGATGCGCTTCTGTTCTCTCCTGTTTCTGAATTACCTATTTTTTCCTCTCTCTGGATGCCCAACTGTCATCTCCTCTCCCTGGATGACCTTCTGTCCTCTCCTTTCTCTGAATGACCTTCTGTCCTCTACTCTCTCTAGATTCGCTTCTGTCTTCTCCTTCTCTGGATGCCCTTCTTTACTCTCCTCTTTCTGGATTCTCTTCTGTTCTCTCATCTCTCTGGATGGCCTTCTGTCCTCTCCTCTCTGGAGCCTCTTCTGTCTTCTCCTCTCTCCGAATGCCCTTCTGTTCTCTCCTCCCTTTGGATTTTCTTCTGTTTCTCTTCTCTCTGGATGCCCTTCTGCTCTCTCCTCTCTCTGGATGCCCTTCTGTTTTCTCCTCTCTCTGGATGCCCTTCTAGACTCTCCTCTCTCTGGATGCCCTTCTGTTGTCTCCTCTCTCCGGGTGGCCTACTGTCTTCTCCTCTCTCTGGATGCCCTTCTGCTCTCTCCTCTTTCTGTATGTGAAGACCTCCATACTCGGGAGACCCTTTTTCAAGCCTCCAGAAATCTCGACCACCCAAGGTCACAAGAAACCTTACCTGGATGCAATCAGCAGAGGCATTATTATGGAAGTAATTCGGTGGTCAAAACAGCAAGCTCCTTTGTTCCAAGAGCAAGGTTTTTGATCCTGAGTGGTGGGTTAAAGGGTCTTTTATAGCATGGGGTGGGGAAAGGAAGGCATTTTCGCACACTTAAACATGAATTGTTGCATTTCAGCGTGCTTACACATGAATGGTTGCATTTTCACATGGTTACAGATGATTGGTTGTTTTACAAATTTTGAATATATCAATGGGAAGACCAAGGGAGGGGTAAACATTAACAGTGAAACATTTCAGAGTAATCTAGCCCAAATGGTCTAGAGTCATGTGAAATCACTCTGCACACTCATTCTTCAAAAAATGTGGTTTTTACCATGCTATTGTGTCCTATCTTGCCATTTACCAACTATTTCAGATTAACTGTCTTTGCTTCTTCCTGATATAGCCTCATCTAGGTGGCAGCCTCTTTTATCTGTGGTCAGGAATGTGTCTTCCTGCCTTGTACAAGGCTTGAGGAATGTAATCCAGCAAGTGTCCTTCACCTGGAATATGAAGGTGTGAAATCTTATTTTCAGTTCAGTGTTCTGTAAGGTGAAAAATCTACATATATTTCAAAAAATGGCCTTTATACTTTTTCATGCTTCAGTTCTCTTCTCACTTTGTATGCCCTTCTGTCTTCCCCTCTCTCGGGATGCGTTTCTGTTCTCTCCTCACACTATATTCCCTTCTATTCTCCCCTAAAAATTGATGCCCTTCTGTTCTGGATGCCATTCTGTCCTTTCCTCTCTCTGGATGCCCTTCTGTCTTCTCTTCTTTATGAATGCATTTCTGTTCTCTCCTCTCTCTGGATGACCTACTGTTTTTTCTTCTCTCTTCCGATGCCCTTCTGTTCCCTCCTCTCTCCAAATGCCCTTCTGTTATCTCCTCTCTCTGGATTTGCTTCTGTCTTCTCCTTCTCTGGATGCCATTCTGTTCTCTCCTCTTTCTGCATGCCACTCTGTTCTCTCCTCTATCTAGATGCCCTTCTGTCTTCTCCCCTCTCTGTATGGTCTTTTGTACTATTTTATGTGGTTTCCTTTTTTGCTCTCGTCTCTCGGGAGTCCATTCTGTCTTCTCCTATCTCCCGATTCCCTTCTTTCTTCTCCTCTTTCTGGAGGCCCTACTGTCTTCTCCTCTCTCTGGATGCCCTTCTGCTCTCTCCTCTCTCTGGATGCTCTTCTGTTCTCTTCTCTCTCTGAATACCGTTCCATTTTCTCCTCTCTCTGGATTCCCTTCTACTCTCTCCTCTCTCTGGATGCCCTTCTGTTCTCTCCTCACTACGGATGCCCTACTGTCTTCTTCTCTCTCTGGATGCCCTTCTACTCTCTCCAATCTCTGGATGCCCTTCTGTTCACTCCTCTCTGTGAATTCCCTTCTGTTTTTTCCTCTCTCTTGATGTCCTTCTGTTCTCTCCTCTTTCTGGATGCCCTTCTGTTCTCTATTCTATCCGGATGCACTTCGGGCTTCTCCTCTCAATGGATGCCCTTCTGGTCTCTCCTGCTCTGGATGCCCTTCTGTTCTCTCCTTTCTATGGATTCCCTTCTGTCTCATCCTCTCTCTGGATGCTTTTCTGTTCTCTCTTCTCTCGGGATGTCCTTCTGTCCTCTCCTCTCTCTGGATTTCCTTCTGTCTTCTCCTCTCTCTGAATGCCCTTCTCTTCTCTCCTCTTTCTGGATGCCCTTCTGTTCTCTCCTCTATCCGCATACCCTTGTGTCATCTCCTCTCTGAGGATGCACTTCTATTCTTTCCTCTCTCTGCATTCCCTATTTTTATTTTCCTCTCTCTGAATGAACTTCTGTCATCTCCTCTCACTGGATGACCTTTTGTCTTCTCCTCTCTACTGATGCCCTTCTGTTCTCTCCTTTCTCCGAATGCCCTTCTGTTCTCTCGACTCTATGGATTAGCTACTGTCTTCTCCTTCTTTGATTGCCCTTCTGTTCTCTCTTCTTTCTGGATGCACTTTCATTCTCTCTTCTCTCTAGATACCCTTCTGTCTTCTCTTCTCTCTGTATGGCCTTCTGTACTATTTTATGTGGATGCCCTTCTTTGCTTTCCTCTCTCTGGATGCCCTTCTGTCTACTCCTATCTCCTGATTCTCTTCTGTCTTGTCCTCTTACTGGATGTGCTTCTGTCTTCTCCTCTCTCTGGATGCACTTCTTCTCTCTTCTTTCTGGATGCCCATCTGTTCTCTCCTGTCTCAGGATACCCTACTGTCTTCTCCTCTCTCTGGATGCCCTTCTACTCTCTCCTCTCTATTGATGCCCTTCTGTTCTCTCCTCTTTCTGGATGCCCTTCTGTTCTCTCCTCTCTCCAGATGCACTCTGTCTGCTCCTCTCTCCCTAAATGCCCTTCTAGGCTCTCCTCTTACTGGATGGCCTTTGTTCTTTCCTCTCTCTGGATACGCTTCTGTCTTCTCCTCTCTCTGGATGCCATTCTATCTTCTCCTTTCTCTGGATGCCCTTGTGACTTCTCTCTCTGGATACACTTGTGTTCTAGCCTCTTTCTGTATTCCATTTTTTTCTTTTCCCCTCTCTGGATGCCCTTCTGTCATCTCCTCTCTCTGGAGCCCTTCTGCCTTCTCCTCGCTGTAGATGCCCTTAAGGTCTCTCCTCTCTCTGGATGCCCTTCTGTTCTCTCCTCTCTCTGGATTCCTTTCTGTCTTCCCCTCTCTCTGGATGCCGTTCTATACTCTCCTCTCTCTGGATGCCATTCTGTCTTTTACTATCCCTGGATGCACTTCTGTTCTCTCCTCTTTCTGGATTCCCTATATTTTTTTCCTCTCTCTGGATGCCCTTCTGTCATCTCCTATCTCTGGATGCCCTTCTGTCTTCTCTCCCTGGATGTCCTACTGGTCTCTCCTCTCTCTGGATGCCCCTCTGTTCTCTCCTCTTCTGGATGCCCTTCTGTCTTCTCCTCTCTCTGGATGCCCTTCTGTCGTCTCTTCTCTATGGATGCACTCCTGTTCTCTCCTCTTTCTAGATTCCCTATTTTCCTTTTCCTCTCTCTGGTTGCCCTTCTGTCATCTCCTCTCTCTTGATGACCTTCTGTCTTATCCTCTCTCTCTATGCCCATCTGTTCACTCCTTTCACCGAATGCCCTTCTGTTCTCTCCTCTCTCTGGATTCCCTTCTGTCTTCTCCTCTCTTTTGTTGCCCTTCTTTTCTCTCCTCTTTCTGGATGCCCTTCTGTTCTGTACTCTCTCCGCATACCCTCTGTCGTCTCCTCTCTCAGGATGCACTTCTGTTCTCTCCTCTCTCTGCCTTCCCTATATTTATTTTACTCTCTCTGAATGCTTTTCTGTCATCTTCTCTCTCTGGATAACCTTCTGTCTTCTCCTCTCTCCTGATTCCCTTCTCTTCTCTCCTCTCCTGAATGCCCTTCTTTTCACTCCTCTCTCTGGATTCCCTTCTTTTTTCTCCTCTTTCTGGATTCAATTCTGTTATCTCCATTATCTAGATGCCCTTCTGTCTTCTCCTCTCTCTGTCTGGCCTTCTGTACTATTTTATGGGGATGCACTTTGCTCTCCTCTCTCTTGATGCCCTTCTGTCTTCTCCTATTTCCAAATGTTCTTCTGTCTTCTCCTCTTTCTGGATGCCATTCTGTCTTCTCCTCTCTCTGGATGCCTTTCTGCTCTCTTCTTTCTTTGGATGCCCATCTGTTCTCTCCTCTCTGTGGATGCCCTACTGTCTTCTCTCTCTGGATGCCCTTCTACTCTCTCCTCTCTATTGATGACCTTCTGTTCTCTCCTCTTTCTGAATGCCCTTCTGTTTTCTCCTCTCTCAGGATGCCCTTCTGTCTTCTCCTCTCTCTCTCTCAATGCCCTTCTAGGCTCTCCTCTCTCTGGATGCCCTTTTTTTCTCTCCTCTCTAGATACCCTTCTGTCTTCTATTCTCTCTGAATGCTGTTCTATCCTCTCCTTTCTCTGGATGCCCTTCTGTATTCTCCTCTCTCTGGATGCACTTCTGTTCTCTCCTCTTTCTGTATTCCCTATTTTCTTTTCCTCTCTCTGGATGCCCTTTTGTCATCTCCTCTCTCTGGCTGCCCTTCTTTCTTCTCCTCTCTCTGGATGTCCTTCTATTCTCCCCTAACATTGGATGCCCTTCAGTTCTCTCCTCTCACTGGATGCCATTCTTCCCTCTCCTCTCTCTGGATGCCCTTCTGTCTTCTCCTCTTTCTGGATGCCCTTCTTTTCTCTCCTCTTTCTGGATGGCCTTCTGTTCTCTACTCTCTCCGAATACCCTTCTGTCGTCTCCTCTCTCAGGATGCACTTCTGTTCTCTCCTCTCTCTGCATTCCCTATTATTATTTTCCTCTCTCTGAATGCTTTTCTGTCATCTTCTCTCTCTGGATAACCTTCTGTCTTCTCCTCTCTCCCGATTCCCTTCTCTTCTCTCCTCTCCTGAATGCCCTTCTGTTCACGCCTCTCTCTGGATTCCCTTCTGTCTTCACCTTCTCTGGATGCCCTTCTGTTCTCTCCTCTCTCTGGATTTCCTTCTGTATTCTCCTCTCTCTGTATGCCGTTCTATCCTCTCCTTTCTCTGGATGCCCTTCTGTCTACTCCTCTCTCTGGATGCCATTCTATCCTCTCCTTTCCCTGGATGCACTTCTGTCATCTCCTCTCTCTGGATGACCTTCTGTCTTCTCCTCTCTCCCGATGCCTATCTGTTCTCTCCTCTCTCTGGATGCCCTACTGTCTTCTCCTCTCTCTGGATGTCCTTCTATTCTCCCCTAACATTGGATGCCCTTCTGTTCTCTCCTCTCACTGGATGCCATTCTGCCCTCTCCTCTCTCTGGATGCCCTTCTGTCTTCTCCTCTTTCTGGATGCATTTCTGTTCTCTCCTCTTTCTAGATGACATTCTGTCATCTACTCTCTCTTCTGATGACCTTCTGTTCCCTCCTCTCTCTGGATTCGCTTCTGTCTTCTCCTTTAATGGATACCTTTCTGTTCTCTCCTCTTTCTGGATGCCCTTCTGTTCTCTAATCAATCTAGATGCCATTCTGTCTTCTCCTCTCTCTGTATGGCCTTCTGTACTATTTTATGTGGATGCCCTTTTTGTTCTCATCTCTCTGGATGCCCTTCTGTCTTATCATATCTTCCGATGTCCTTCTGATTTCTCCTCTTCCTGGATGCCCTTCGGTTTGCTCCTCTCTCTTGATGCCCTTCTACTCTCTCCTCTCACTGGATGCCCTTCTGTTCTCTCCTCTCTATGGATTCCCTTCTGTCTTCTCCTCTCTCTTGATGCCCTTCTCTCCTATTTCTGGATGCCCTTCTGTTCTCTCTTCTCTTTGGATGCCCTTCGGTTTTCTCCTCTCCCTGGATGCCCTTCTGGTCTCTCCTCTCTCTGCATACCCTTCTGTTGTCTCCTCTCTCAGGATGCACTTCTGTTCTCTCCTCTCTCTGCATTCCCTTTTTATCATTTCCTCTCTCTGGATGCCCTTCTGTCATCTCCTCTCTCTGGATGACCTTTTGTCTTCTCCTCTCTCCCGATGCCCTTCTGTTCTATCCTCACTCAGAATGCCCTTCTGTTCTCTCCTCTTTCTGAATTCCCTATTTTTCTTTTCCTCTCTCTGGATGCCCTTCTGTCATCTCCTCTCTCTGGATGACCTTCAGTCTTCTCCTTTCTCCCAACGCCCATCTATTCTCTCCTCTCTACAGATGCCCTATTGTCTTCTACTATCTCTGGATGTCCTTCTATTCTACCCTAACATTGGATGCCCTTCTGTTCTCTCCTCTCATTGGATGCCAGCCGTTCTGTCCTCTCCTCACTCTGGGTCCCCTTCTGTCTTCTCTCTTTCTGGATGCATTTCTGTTCTCTCCTGTTTTTGAATGACATTTGGTCATTTACTCTCTCTTCCATTGCCCTTCTGTTCTCTCCTCTCTCTGAATGCCCTTCTGTTCTCTCCTCTCTTTGGATTTGCTTCTGTCTTCTCCTTTAATGGATGCCGTTCTGTTCTCTCCTATTTCTGGATGCTCTTCTGTTCTCTAATCAATCTAGATTCCATTCTGTCTTCTCTTTTCTCTGTATGCCCTTCTATACTATTTTATGTGGATGCCATTTTGCTCTCGTATCTCTGGATGCCCTTCTGTCTTCTCATATCTTCTGATACCCTTCTGGCTTCTTCTCTTTCTTGATGCCCTACTGTCTTCTCCTCTGTCTGGATGCCTTTCTGCTCTCTCCTCTCTCTATATGCCCTTCTGTTCTCTCCTATCTCTCCAAATGCCCTTCTGTTTTATCCTCTCTCTGGATGCCCTTCTGCACTCTCCTCTCTCTGGATGCCCTTCGGTTCTCTCCTCTATACGGATACCCTACTGTCTTCTCCTCTCTCTTGATGCCCTTTTCCTCTCTCCTCTCTCTGGATGCCCTTCTGTTCTCTCCTCTCTCTGGATTCCCTTCTGTCTTTTCCTCTCTCTTGATTCCCTCTGTTCTCTCCTCTTTCTGGATGCCCTTCTGTTCTCTCTTCTCTCCGGATGCCCTTCAGTATTCTCCTCTCCCTGGATGCCCTTCTGCACTCTCCTCTCTCTGGATGTCCTTCTGTTCTCTCCTCTCTTTGAAATCCCTTCTGTCTTCTCCTCTCTCTTGATGCCCTTCTACTCTCTCTTCTTCCTGGATGCCCTTCTGTTCTCTCTTCTCTCCGGATGCCCTTCGTTCTTCTCCTCTTCCTGGATGCCCTTCTGGTCTCACCTCTTTCTAGATGCCCTTCAGTTCTCTCCTCTCTATGGATTCCCTTCTGTCTTCTCCTCTCTCTGGATGCCCTTCTGTTTTCTCTTCTCTCGGTATGTCCTTCTGTCCTCTACTCTCTCTAGATTCCCTTCTGTCTTCTCCAATCTCTGGATGCCCTTCTGTTCTCACCTCTTTCTGGATGCCCTTCTGTTCTCTCCTCTCGCCGCATACCTTTCTGTCGTCTCCTCTCTCAGGATACACTTCTGTTCTCACCTCTCTATGCATTCCCTTTTTATCTTTTCTTATCTCTCGATGCCCTTCTGTCATCTCCTCTCTCTGGATGACCTTTTGTCTTCTCCTCTCTCCCGATGCCCTTCTGTAATCTCCTCACTCCGGATGCCGTTTTGTTCTCTACTCTCTCTGGATTCGCTTCTGTCTTATCCTTCTCTGGATGCCCTTCTGTTCTCTCCTCTTTCTGGATGTTCTTCTGTTCTCTACTATATCTAGATGCCCTTCTGTCTTCTCTTCTTCTGCATGGCCTTCTGTACTATTTTATGTGGATGCCCTTCTTTGCTCTCCTCTCTCCAGATGCCTTTCGGGTCTCTCCTCTCTAAGGATGCTCTATTGTCTTCTCCTCTCTCTTGATGCCCTTCTACTCTCTCCTCTCTCTGGATGACCTTCTGAACTCTCTTCTCTCTGGATTCCCCTCTGTCTTCTCATCTCTCTTGATGACATTCTGTTCTCTCCTTAATCTGCATGCCTTTCTGTTTTCTCCTCTCTCAGGATGCCCTTCTGTCTTCTACTCTCTCTCTCTATGCACTTCTGGTCTCTCCTCCTTCTGGATGCCCTTTTTTCTCTTCTCTCTCTGGATTCCCTTCTGTCTTCTTCTCTCTCTGGATGCCGTTCTATCCTCTCCTCTCTCTGGATGTCCTTTTGTCTTCTCCTCTCTCCTGATGCCCGTCTGTTCTCTCCTCTCTCCGGATGCCCTTCTGTCTTCTTCTCTCTCTGGATGCCGTTCTATCCTCTCCTCTCTCTGGATGTCCTTCTGTCTTCTCCTCTCTCCTGATGCCCTTCTGTTCTCTCCTTTCACTGGCTGCCATTCTGTCCTCTCCTCTCTCTGGATGCCCTTCTGTCTTCTCCTCTTTCTGGATGCATTTCTGTTCTCTTCTCTCTCTGAATGACCTTCTGTCTTTTCCTCTCTCTTCCGAGGCCATTCTGTTCTCTCCTCTCTCCGAATGCCCTTCTGTTCTCTCCTCACTCTTGATTCACTTCTGTCTTCTCTTTAATGGAAGCCTTTCTGTTCTCTCCTCTATCTAGATACAGTTCTGTCTTCTCTTCTCTCTGTATGGACTTCTGTACTATTTTATGTGGATGCCCTTATTTGCTCTCCTCTCTCCAGGATGACCTTCTGTCTCACCTCTCTCTAGATGCCCTACTGTCTTCTCCTCTCTCTGGATGTCCTTCTACTCTCTCTACTCTATTGATGACCTTCTGTTCTCTCCTCTTTCTGGATGCACTTCTGTTCTCTCCTCGCCAGATACACTTCTGTCTTCTTCTCTTTCTCTCAATGGCCTTCTAGAGTCTCCTCTCTCTTGATGCCCTTTTATTCTCTCCTCTCTGGATACCCTTCTGTCTTCTCGTCTCTCTGGATGCCATTCTATCCTCTCCTTTCTCTGGATGCCCTTCTGTCTTCTCTCTCTCTTGATGCACTTCTGTTCTCTCCTCTTTCTGGATTCCCTATTTTTCTTTTCCTCCCCTGTTCTCTCCTCTCTCCAGAAGCCCTACTGTCTTCTCCTCTCTCGGGATACCCTTCTAATCTCCCTTAATATTGGATGCCCTTCTGTCATCTCCTCTCTCTGGATGTCATTCTGTCCTCTCCGCTCTCTGGATGCCCTTCTGTCTTCTCCAGTTTCTGGATGCGTTTATGTTCACTCCTCTCTCTGGATGCCCTTCTGAAATTTCCTCTCTCTTCAGATGCCCTCTGTTCTCTCCTCTCTCTGAATGTCCTTCTGTTCTCTCCTTTCTCTGGATTCGATTCTGTCTTCTACTTTAATGGATGGCCTTATGTTCTCTCCTCTTTCTGCATGCCCTTCTGTTCTCTCCTCTATCTAGATGCCCTTCTGTCTTCTCTTTTCTCTGTATGGCCTTCTGGACTATTTTATGTGGATGCCCTTCTTTGCTCTCCTCTCTCTGGATGCCCTTCTGTTCTCTCCTCTCTCTGGATGCCCTACTGTCTTCTCATCTCTCTGTATGCCCTTCTACTCTCTCCTCTCTTTGGATGCCCTTCTGTCCTCTCTTCTCTCTGGATTCCTTTCTGTCTTCTCCTCTCTCTTGATGACCTTCTGTTCTCTCTTTTTCTGAATGCCTTTCTGTTCTCTCCTCTATTCGGATGCCCTTATGTCTTCTCCTCTCTCTCTCTCTATGCCCTTCTGGTCTCTCCTTTCTCTGGATGCCCTTTTTTATCCTCTCTCTGGATTCCCTTCTGTCTTCTCCTCTCTCTGAATGTCATTCTATCTTCTACTCTCCCTTGATACCCTTCCGTCTTCTCCTCTCTCTGGATGCACTTCTATTCTCTCCTCTTTTTGGATTCCTTATTTTTCTTTTCCTCTCTCTGGATGCCCTCCTGTTCTCTCCTCTCTCTTGATGCCCTTCTGTCTTCTCTTCTCTCTGTATGGCCTTCTGGGCTCTCCTCTATCTGGATGCCCTTTTGTTCTCTCCTCCCTCTGGATGCACGTCTGTTCTCTCATTTTTCTTTATTCCCTGTATTTCTTTTCCTCTCTCTGGATGCCCTTCTGTTCTCTCCTCTCTCTGGATGCACTTCTGTTCTCTCATCTTTTTGGATTCCATATATTTCTTTTCCTCTCTTGAGATGCCCTTCTGTCATCTCCACTTTCCAGATGCCCTACTGTCCTCTCCTATCTCTGGATACCCTTTTACTCTCTCCTCTCTATTGATGACCTTCTGTTCTCTCCTCTTTCTGGATGCCTTTCTGTTCTCTCCTCTCTCCAGATAACCTTCTGTCTTCTCTCTCTCTCAATGGCCTTCTAGCATCTCCTCTCTCTGGATGCCCTTTTATTTTCTCCTCTATCGATACCCTTCTGTCTTCTCCTCTCCCTGGATGCCATTCTATCCTCTCCTTTCTCTGGATGCACTTCGGTCTTCTCCTCTCTCTGGATGCACTTCTGTTCTCTCCTCTTTCTTGATTTCCTATTTTTCTTTTCCTCTCTCTGGATTCCCTTCTGTTCTCTCAGCTCTGCGGATGCCATACTGTCTTCTCCACTCTCTGGATGCCCTTCTATTCTCGCCTAACATTGGATGCCTTTTGTTCTCTTCTCTCACTGGATGCCATTCTGTCCTCTCCTCTCTCTGGGTGCCCTTCTGGCTTCTCCTCTTACTGGATGCATTTCTGTTCTCTTCTCTCTCTGGATGACCTTCTGTCTTTTCCTCTCTCTTCAGATGCCCTTCTGTTCTCTCCTCTCTCCGAATATCCTTCTGTTCTCTCCTCTCTCTGGATTCGCTTCTGACTTCTACTTTAATGGATGCCCTTCTGTTCTCTCCTTTTTCTGCATGCCCTTCTGTTCTCTCCTCTATCTAGATGCCTTTCTGTCTTCTCTTCTCTCTTTATGGCCTTCTGTACTATTTTATGTGGATGCCCTTCTGTTCTCTCCTCTCTCTGGATGCCCTACTGTCTTCTCATCTCTCTGGATGCCCTTCTACTTTCTGCTCTCTTTGGATGCCCTTCTGTTCTATCTTCTCTCTGGATTCCTTTCTGTCTTCTCCTCTCTCTTGATGACCTTCTGTTCTCTCTTTTTTCTGAATGCCTTTCTGTTCTCTCCTCAATCCAGATGCCCTTATGTCTTCTCATTTCTCTCTCTCTATGTACTTCTCGTCTCTCCTCTCTCTGGATGCCCTTTTCTTCTATCCTCTCACTGGATTCCCTTCTGTATTCTCCTCTCTCTGGATGCCATTCTATCTTCTCCTCTCTCTGGATACCCTTCTGTCTTCTCCTCTCTCTGGATACACTTCTGGTCCCTCCTCTTTCTGGATTCCTTATTTTTCTTTTCCTGTCTCTGGATGCCCTTCTGTTATCTCCTCTCACCAGATGCCCTACTGTCCTCTCCTCTCTCTAGATGCCCTTCTACTCTCTCCTCTCTATTGATGCCCTTCTGTTCTCTCCTCTTTCTGGATGCACTTCTGTTCTCTCCTCTCTCCGGATACCATTCTGTCTTCTCCTCTCTCTCTCAATGCTCTTCTTGGCTCTCCTCTCTCTGGATGCCATTTTATTCTCTCCTCTCTGGATACCTTTCTGTCTTTTTCTCTCTCTGGATGCCGTTATATCCTCCCTCTTCTCTGGATGCCCTTCTGTCTTCTCCTCTCTCTGGATCATTTCTCTTCTCTCATCTTTCTGGATTCCCTATTTGTCTTTTCCTCTCTCTGGATGCCCTTCTGTTCTCTCCTCTCTTTGGATGCCCTTCTGTCTTCTCCTCTCTCTGGATCATTTCTCTTCTCTCATCTTTCTGGATTCCCTATTTGTCTTTTCCTCTCTCTGGATGCCCTTCTGTTCTCTCCTCTCTTTGGATGCCCTTCGCTCTTCTCTTCTCTCTGTATGTCCTTCTGGGCTCTCCTCTCTCTGGATGCCCTTCTGTTCTCTCCTCTCTCTGGATTCCCTTTTGTCTTCTCCTCTCTCTGAATGCTGTTCTATCCTCTGCTCTCTATGGATGCCCTTCTGTCTTCTCCTCTCTCTGGATGCACTTCTGTTCTCTCCTCTTTCTGGATTCCCTATTTTTTCCTCTCTGTGGATGCCTGTCTCTCATCTTTTCTCTCTGGATGACCTTCTGTCTTCTCCTCTCTCCCAATGCTCATCTGTTCTCTCCTCTCTCCGGATGCCCTACTATCTTCTCTTCTCTCTGGATGTTCTTCTATTCTCCCCTAACATTGGATGCCCTTCTTTTCTCTTCTCTTTCTTGATGCCCTTCTACTCTCTCCTCTGTCTTGATTCCCTTCTGTTCTCTCCTCTCTCTGGATTCCCTTCTGTCTTCTCCTGTCTCTTGATGCCCTTCCGTTCTCTCCTCTTTCTAGAAGCCCTTCTGTTCTCTATTCTCTCCTGATGCCCATCGGTCTTCTCCTCTCCATGGATGCCCTTCTGTTGTATCCTC